>NC_136267.1:69658032-69955532 GCF_964187855.1 Myxine glutinosa
ATTAGAAAGAGAGTTGATTTGGTCATTACACTGAGAAAAAGCTTATCTTTCTAATATTAAATTTGACAAGTTTGCATGATCTATTTGTTGCATGATCTATTTGTCATTCAATTTGGACAACTTTATTTGTTTCATTTATTTATTTCACTATTTAATTAGTTGATCCAGGAACGAATAGTAAGTCCACTTACGAGAGGCATTCAAAAGCTTCCACAAACAAGATACTCACAAAACAAGACCGAAAGTCTAACAGCGGCGTAGCCGGGCTTGTTTTTATACTTTAGTTGAAAATAGACGTAATGACGTAACGTGACACAAAACTGCCGCTACTTTAATATATAGAAGATATATTTTAACCTCTAGTAACTTTGCAGTCACTACGAAGGGATTAGTGTTATGATTACATTAATTTTAATATTAACATTACATTATCATTATTACGAAAATGATATTACTACATAAAAAACGAGGCTAATTCCTTACTTCCGCAGTTACACCGCTTATCATTGATTGATGAACCATACACCGCTTCAATCCATTAACTTTCCATTCACGACATTGGGATTAAAGTGTTATGGTTATATTTACTATATTATTATTACGAAAACAATACTACTGAATTGATACACCACTATACTAAGAAACCTGGGCTTAATTTGTCCGAAGCGGTCTGAAGGTAAGGCATGAAGCCTAGGCCTATAAGTACCATATTGTTGGAAGACCCGTAACGCCAATGCTTTCGATATTTGATGGTCATTTTAACAATTCGTTTGTGTTTCACACTGAATGAAAAACGTCAAGGTAGAGCATGGCGATTGTGATATATGCAGGTTCGACGATATGTTCGGCCTGAACGAAATTTGAATTAAAATGACGGCGTGCAGAGTCATCCACCATACTGCTGTAATGACATCAGATAATCACATCACTGATCACTCTATCATGTGACCAGATCCTCAGCTCTGATTGGTGTACGTTTGAGGGGACATACGGACGGACAAACACTGTTCTATACGGCTTTGCCCTAAGGGCTACGCCGTAAAACCAAAGTGTTTTTTTTTTCTTCAAAATACAAGTTCAGTAAATCCAACTGATTTGGCCTAAATCCCTTAAATATTCCGTGGGTTACATTTCTGAAAAGTGCAGCGAAATCCAAACCGCAAAAGTTAATGCTTAAACCTCATGGGACATAAGGGATTAGGTTCCTGGACTTTTTTTGTGTACAATATTGAGGCTCGTGTAAGAACTAACATTGATCACAAAAAGACAAACTGACACATAAAACATATGATAACGGGAGCGGGAGACAATATGGAGAGCAGGGACATCGGGAGATCTGTGGGAGGGAGAGGGCTTGGGGGGAGGAGGCATGGGAATGTGGGAGAGGTAAAAAACAAAACACATGCACACTGCTCGGACTTCCAGGAAAGAAGTCAGTATTTCAAAAAAGTGGATCTGGGGTGAATTAACGGGGGTAGAAAAGATCAAGGTTTTGGATGGGGGAAGATGAGAGATTTGGTGAACAGCTATTTTAAAGACCTGGAGGGAGGAGTGGGATTGAAAAGAATGAGGGACTTTGTTCCAGAGGCGGGAGAAAAGAGGCATGAAAGAGTGAAGGTGAACAGAGAGTCTTGATTTTTGCAGTTTAACCATAAGAGGGTTGCTGGCAGATCTTGTGTGACCTGTAGGAATATTTGGGGGACAGAGCACAGACAGAGCTGGGGGAACAAGGCAGGAGAGGAGTCGGTAGAAGACAGAAAGACCACCAACCTGCCTGTAGTGAGTGAGTGAAAGGCCCTCGGAGTTAGCTACATCGCGGGAGATTCCAATGATTCTGAAAGCTTTGGTTTCAACAGCGTGAAGCCGAGCTAGGTGTGAGGCAGGAGCACTGGCCCAGATGGAAAACAGTATTCCATTGAGCTGGGGATGAAAGCCTTGTATGTGGTGAGGAGCTCAGGTGTGCCAAGGAAGGACTTCGCACGACGGAGGATGCCCAGTCGGCGACTGGCTTTGGAGGCCAGCTTGGAAATGTGGTTTTCCCAGGAAAGATCATGGCAGATAGTGAGACCCAAAAGCTTGAGTGACAGAACTTCTTGGAGAGGATTGTTGAGAAAGTAGATGGGAGGGTTTTCCAGTCGGTCTTTTCGGAGAGACATAGTGAGAGTGTGAGATTTGTCAGCATTGAAAGACATGTTCCACTTGTTTGACCAGTTTGTGATTTTGTCCAGGTCTGCAGAGAGTGAGGAGGCTGCAGACTGACGATCTGAGGGATGAGGTATGGAGCGGCAGAGAGTGGAGTCATCAGCAAATCGATAAACTTAGATAGACTTAGAGCAAATGTCGAGGAAGGTAGGTGGCAACCAAAATTCAACATATCACAATTGAAATCACAGAGATATAGACAAACAGACAGACAGGGCTGAAAACATAACCTATGTCCACCTTTGGTGGCGGAGGTAATAAACATGTAAAATAAATATAAAACATGCAATCATTTAAAATATAAATATAAAACATGCAATCATTAAATAAACATGTAAAATAAATATTAAACATGCCATCATTTCAATAAACATGTAAAATAAATATAAAACATGCAATCATTTAAAAAATAAATATAAAACATGCAATAATTTAAATAAATATGTAAAATAAATATAAAACATGCCATCATTTAAATAAACATGTAAAATAAATATAAAACATGCAATTATTTTAAAAAAATAAATATAAAACATGCAATCATTTAAATAAATATGTAAAATAAATATAAAACATGTCATTATTTAAATAAATATGTAAAATAAATATAAAACATGCAATCATTTAAATAAACATGTAAAATAAATATGTAACATAAATATAAAACATGCAATCATTTAATAAATATGTAAAATAAATATAAAACATGCCATCATTTAAATAAAATTTAAAAAACCACCTTTTAGAGGCCATTTTCCCCCAAAGAGCAGGGGTTGGCCCTTTTCGGGCACCGTGGTCCCCTTTTTGAAGCAATGTTTTATGGCCGGATGCCCTTCCTGCCGCCAACCTTGTTGGTCGCCTCTTGCGACACACAGGGAATTACCAGTGAACTGGTACTCAATTTGCCGACCTCGGAAGGATGGCAGGAGGAGTCAACCCCCCTGGCGTTAATTCAGCGATCGACCGGGATTCGAACCCAGGATCCTAGGATCCCAAGCCGGCACCCTAACCGCTAAGCCAACACCAACACCATCATTTAAATAAACATGTAAAATAAATATAAAACATGCAGTCATTTAAATAAACATGTAAAATAAATATAAAACATGCCATTATTTAAATAAACATGTCACATAAATATAAAACATGCAATCATTTGAAAAATAAATATAAAACATGCAATCATTTAAATAAATATGTAAAATAAATATAAAACATGCCATCATTTAAATAAACATGTAAAATAAATATAAAACATGCAATCATTTAAAAAATAAATATAAAACATGCAATCATTTAAATAAATATGTAAAATAAATATATAACATACCATCATTTAAATAAACATGTAAAATAAATATAAAACATGCAATCATTTAAAAAATAAATATAAAACATGCAATCATTTCAATAAACATGTAAAATAAATACAAAACATGCAATCATTTAAATAAATCTGTAAAATAAATATAAGGCATGCAATCATTTAATAAATATGTAAAATAAATGTCGGATAGATATAAAAACACAAGACTTAAATATTAAAAACATTATAGTCCTGCTTGGACAGGAATGTACGGGATGACATTCTCTCCCAGAAGAATCCCGCCTCGTCGGCATTAAAGACCTGCTCCGGCCAAAACCCCTTCTTCTCAATCGGTTTCCTGTGCTGTGTCGGGGTAGCTCTCCACAGCAAATGATCTGCTGATGCTGCTTCCCAGATAACTTGATGTTATGGAGGCCGACTCTTATTCTTCATGGATGCCTCGTGGAAAGTGTTTGTAGATATGCAATGCCCAGTTCACTCAAGGGCACTTTGTTCTGCATTCTGACCTCGATCCAAACATTAAGGGCTTTTTCCATCCTTTCACTATTACATTCACTGGACTGGAATGACACTTTAACACTTTGGGGAGCACTTTAACCACCCATGTGGATGCACACAATGACTCACAACTCAGCGAAAACACTGTGAATGGTCAAAATTATACCCCGTGATCACTAAATAGGAATACAGAGAAGTTGGCTGCGATTGGTCGAAATTGTGAAAGCGAAACCCGTGATATTTAATGGTTTACTGCATTTAGAATTCGGAATAAAATATATAAATGTATCTTTAAATTATAAATATGCCTTGTAGTTTTTTGGTGTCTTTATAGTTGGATGTACCTCATTTGCCTTTAGAAAACTGGAATGACTGGTTGTGCTGAGTGCTTTCTTCTAATCAGAAACCAGGAAATCCATGCAAAGTATCCATGCTTGCACTTGATTCGAAGAAATTGTTTAGCCTGCTCAGCCTAATCTTTCAAAAGCAATGTTGCTTCAATGCCTTTGAATTATATCTGTGCCAATTGCGTTCATCTATGCCTCTCGTCATATCCTCCTTAGAACAATAACTTGCACATCCTTGGCTTGATCAAATCTGATGAAGGGATTTATCAATGCATGGCAAAGAACGAGGTGGGAAACGTGCAAGCGAGCGCTCAGCTTATCGTGGAAGGTAAGAGTTTCACGTGTCTTGTTCACACCTTGCACACTACTCACGCCGCATGCACCACATTTATTGCACCATACACCACAGTTATTGCACCATACACCACTTTATGCATTTATGCATATGGTTGTGCTTTAATACTTCTTCGATTTTCTATTCTTAGTCGTGATTTAGTCGGAAAAGAGGAGTTGGAAAATTGTTGATGTTTTGAGCCATGCAGTAATATTTATGTTCTCAAAGTTGTGTGGAAGCAGCAGGTCGTTGTCTTGAAGTTGTTGTCAAAGATAGGTTATGCAGAAGATTTTTGTTCTTTTCTTGAGGGAGATGAAGTGTTTGCCAAGTTTATAGCTTTGAGAGTTTGTAAAGGGCATCGGAGGCATTTGAAAGCGAGTCTGTTCGATAACTTTTTGTCGACCTTTCCAGTGCATCTCTGCAGCTTTTTTGTGATCGTAAATGATGCCAGGTTTTGCTTGCATGTCAGTAAGTTGTCGAGTTCAATGTGCAGCGCAGAATTTCTTTTCTTCAAACAGAAAACACGTGCTCATTCTTCGAGGTGTTAAAGCTTATCGTGATAAAGAATTCCTGTTCGGCTTAAGGCATTACCGTGCACGCTATTGTAACAACTGCTTGCCTGGTTTTGCTGCGATTCAAGGCAGTCTGCATGTAGCTGTGACGGCCGCCGCACATGACAACTGTTCAGTGGCACCACCATTTACCACTAGAGGAAATGGAATGCAGTGTGAGCTGTACGCACCATACTTTTCTTAATATCTAAAGCCTGTTTACCAAATTATAGCTGGCATTGTCAACTTTCAACCTTAGTGACAGTTGTACAGCAAAATTATAAGTTTAGATTCTGCTAATGAAGTGTTATTTGTATTAGTGCTGTTTTGTTACATTCTTTCTTGTTGAAAGATTGGGGGGGGGGGGGGGGGCAGGAATAGGAAGGGGAATTTTTGAAAAAATCTCTAAAATCATGTACAGTCACGTGAAAAAGTAAGTACACTCCATGTAAAGTTTTGCCTTTTTCAACATATTTCAACATACAGCTATTTGATCTTCATTTCAACAATATTGACAGATAAAGGTGATATAATATAAAAAATATCATGAAACATTTACATTTTGTAGTCCATTGTATAATTTAAATAAACATAAATGCAAATTTCGCATGTGGAAAAAGTAAGTACACCCCTACATTTATCACTGCTTCAAATACCTAAAATTAGAATCAGGTGCACCAGTTCAGGTGCAAATGATTAGAACATCGTTAGAGAGGATCTTGGAGGAACCTGTCTTATTTAAACCTCAGACATTTCGTTTGGTTTGCTCTTTGTTGTTGAAGTGTGCGGCGTCACCATGCCTAGATCAAAAGAGCTCTCTGAGGCCTTCAGAAAGAGGGTTATAGATGCCTACGAGTCTGGGAAGGGATTTAAAAAGATCTCCAAACAATTTTAAATCAATCATTCGACTGTCCGGAAGATCATTTACAAGTGGAGAAGATTCCAAGCAACTGCCAACTTGTTCAGGCCAGGCCACCCTAGCAAGTTCAGCTGGAGAGCAGACCGCAAGATGCTGAAAGAAGTCTCTAAGAACCCCAAAATGTCATCACAGGACCCACAGGTAGCTCATGCCACTGTTGATATCAAAGTGCACGAGTCTACCATTAGAAAGAGGCTGCACAAATTTGATCTACATGGGAGGTGTGCCAGGAGGAAACCTTTGCTGTCCAGAAAGAACATCAGGGCAAGACTAAAGTTTGCCAATGAACACCGAGGCAAAGACCAGCACTTCTGGAACAATGTGCTCTGGACAGATGAGTCAAAGGTAGAGCTATTTGGCCACAGTACCAGAAGACATATTTGGCGAAAACCAAAGACAGCATTTGATCACAAGAACCTGATACCAACTGTAAAGCATGGTGGTGGAAATATTGTGGTTTGGGGCAGCTTTGCTGCATCAGGGCCTGGGCAGCTCACCATCATAGAATCCACTATGAATTCTTCATTGTACCAGAGGGTGCTTGAGGATAATGTGAGGCCATCTGTCAGAAAGTTGAAGCTCAACCGAAGGTGGACCTTGCAACATGACAATGACCCTAAACATACCTGTAAATCCACCAAGGAATGGTTGAAAAGAAAGAAATGGAGGGTTCTGGAATGGCCAAATCAAAGCCCGGATCTAAATCCCATCGAGATGTTGTGGGGGGATTTGAAACGAGCTGTGCATGCAAGAAACCCCTCAAACATCGCACAGCTGAAAGAATTCTGCATGGAGGAGTGGGCAAAAATTTCTCCCAGTCGATGTCAGAGACTGGTAGACAGTTATAAGAAACGCCTACTTGAGGTTGTTTCTGCCAAAGGGGGCAATACCACCTATTAGAGCCAAGGGTGTACTTACTTTTTCCACATGCGGAATTTGCATTGATGTTTATTTAAATTATACAATGGACTACAAAATGTAAATGTTTCATGATATTTGTTATATTATATCAACTTTATCTATCAATATTGTTGAAATGAAGATCAAATAGCTGTATGTTGAAATATGTTGAAAAAGTCAAAACTTTACATGGGCTGTACTTACTTTTTCACGTGACTGTATTTATTTAAATTTAAGTATATACTTGAACACTGCGTAATTTATAAAACAAAACGTATGGTATGAAAAACTTGATATTTACCACACATCAGTACATGAAAGAGTGTGCAAGTAATTTTGCAAACACCTAGAAATTTAAATTCATAAATTGCAACAGGGATGACAACTTTTGGATTGTCCCTCTTTATTGGTGGATATTGTCCTGTGTCTGTTGTCCAGTATGGTACTTATAAATGTCTTTCCTTGTGTGGTGAGAGCATGGACTCTTCTTCCTCTGTTTATAATTTAAAAAAATTATCTATAAAAATATAGCGATTTATTTATTTATTTTTCACTCAACTAAGCCTGCTTGTTGATGGAGCTTGTGCACATAATACATTCAGGCAAGGACATTATAAGTCAATGGAAAATTTAAAACAGAATATTTGATTTTAATCTGGGGACCCAAAGTTCTGAGTGATGAAACCTTCCATTGTTATACAGCTTAGAATTGGTGGGGGGTGGGGGGGGGGGAGGGGGGGCCAAGAGTAAGAAATAACCATATTCTGGTGAGAGTTGAATCAAAAGCAGAATGATGACATTCTGTGTGTTTCATGCTGTGCAGAAATATATAGGGAGGGGATTCATAGCCATGTGCATCGGTCAAGTATAAGCAGTCAGAACAAATTGGACAAGCTTGACAGGAGGTTGCGGTGGATGTGCCTGTGGAGGTGATGCTGCATGGATACACTCGATAGATAAATAAAGAGGCCAATTAAAGCGGCCCATGAGCTATGCTCGTTCATCTCAGACTCTCGTAGTCAGGCACAGCTTTATCTTCCCTTTTGCCTCGTCGGCACTTCAGTGGCTCGATGGAAGCACCCTTGCAGACCTGGCTGCCTTTATTTCATTTGTGCTCATTGTGCATTCATCAGTCCTTCCTGTCACTGTGTGTTTTGTGAAGCGTAAAGGTGCACTTGGGATGAAACGTAGTCTGCACGAAGCTCTGTCAAAACAGAAAACGCATTGTCCATATTTTCCACTTTCTCCCAATATCATTGCAACTGGTGGAATTGTTCCTCTTCCTCCCTCCCTATTCAACCCCATCTTCCCTCTCTCTTTGTACTCTTCTTCTGGGATCCTTGTAAAATATTTCTCTCTATCTTGCTCTCTCTCACTCTCTGAGTAGATGGCTCTATGTTTGTTGAGTCTTCTACTGTTTCATTTTATGCTTTCATGCCATGTGTTGTTCACTTTTGTCATGTGTTGTTCATTCTGACATATTGTCCTCATTTTTAAACTCCTTTCTATTTCCAACTATTGCTTGATTTGAACTTTAACACTTCATCACAATTTGATCATCTGTTCAGCAGAAGCATTTTTGTTTTGATTCCAATTTATATTACAATGCTTATCTGGACTAAATGTTGCATCCACCGATTTTTATTTAATATATTGATTTGTTGATTGAGGGTTAGAGTTAGGAGTTTATGTAACCGATCTTTTGCAAGAACACAAAGCCACTGGACACTGACATTTTCTGTTATGACCAGTAGAGATCGTCTTTCTTTGTTTGGCCATTGTTCCAAAATTCCTCTCTGTCTGGGTTTCTCCATTCTTGATGCTTGTCATTTTTGACTGTTTGTCCTGTCTTGTCTTCTTGTCTCCATCTGTCATTTCTTCTCATCAGCTCTCTGGTTTTATCTCACATTGTCCCTTTTCTAATTCCATCTTCACCGACTGATCTGCAAATTCTGCTCTCTGCAGTGTACCACTCTGACCCCTCCCCTCCCCCTCCTCCCCAACATCCCCCAACCCCCAAATCGAGTTCAACCTCTACGGGCCAACTCCATTAGTCACTGTCAAACCCTTGTCTTTCCCAGCAGCTTGTGTATGACCGTGCCTGAAGCACTGCATGCTTGCTAAGCATCACACCGTCGCTCTTTCGCTGAAGTCAGCATGAATGAATTTTTCTAGAAATATGTTGTAAATAAATAATTGTGTTTCCAAAACAAATGGAGTGCTTTTGGTTTGTAACTTTCATGGGTTTTGAATATAATGCAGGAAGCATGTTCCATGCCGATAGAGACAAATGGGGTTTGACCTCAATGTGATTGTGTGTACACAAAAGATCTTTGCTCACGATGCGTACTTTTATCCATTGGCTGTGTAACCATTCATCAGCCACAACATGCATGGGCTTAGTAACATGTCGGAAACAATGTATGCCCATTATGCTATTATATAAATGAAGATCGTAAATGATAATGCAATAACTCATACCTCATGCTGCAATGAGCGATTTATAAAATTAATGTAACATCGTTTTCCTGTAAAAAATTATTAGGGCAACAACTATTGGTTATTCCTTGTAATACTCCAAAATCTGATAATGCACGCACACCCCACCCACCATATCTTCCACACTAAACGTGTCTCTGCAGCAGTTTATTTAATTTTGTTATCCAATTAGAAGGAAATTTCTATAACATTAATTTTACATTTTATATGTCGCTCTTCATTCGGATCCTTGCTTGTTTTATTCTCAATCTTTTCAGGCTTCTGTGTTTTTTTTAATCCTCCATTTTTCTTATTCTTTTCTGCTTTTATTTCTATTCTTTGCAAATCCCATTTTTATATAATTTTTTAAAAATTATATTGTATTGTACAAAATTGTTATTTGGAAATTCTGAAAAAATTTTTTTGGCTGCTGCATTGTTTTTCTCATTCTTTGTACTAGCTTTATGATTGCATTGGAGAAATTCAACATCGAAGCTGGTGGGATAGCCGAGAGGTATGCACACTCACCTTTGAGCTGTCTAGGCTAGGATTGAATCTTGACCCAGTTATAAATTGTCACCCTGATGTTTCACATTCCGAGTGATCCATCAACGTGTACGCCATCCATCAGGAGGATGGTAAGCCGGAGAACCTGTCCTCCAGCATTGGTCGTTGGTGGAGGGGAAAGATCCCACGGAGCCTTCCCAAAGAGTAGGCGAGTTCTCACCAGAACTCTTACGATTGCAAAATCCTGTTACAGTCAAACATCTGGCATGGCGAGCCAGTTTCTGAAGAAATTGGGCCAGAATCGTTCCGTCCGGCCGATCCCGCAAGCTGGGAATTGTCGTGGCCCTTAAATATTTATATGAAGAAGGAGAAACTCAACATTGAGTTGAAACTAGCTTCTGAATTGCGTCTTTTCTGATTTTATTGCGTGGTTTTGTTCTCCAGTCATGTCTCTACCTTTGTATGTCTATACTTTGAGGCCACTACCTTCCGCATGGTGATTCCATTGTTCTTAATCTATGCTTTGGTCTCTTTGTCATGAAGGCCATCTTTTTTACACCAGACTATATTTTGACAACTGTCAAATCTGTCTTGTGATATAATTGGTGAACCATCCTTCCCCACTCACCAAACAAAGATATTTTGTACTAATAATTGCAATTATTAATTATAACCTTTTCACTGTTTCTTTTCCATTTCCATTTATATTTCCTGGGTGCATGCGCAAGTGCTGACGAGTAAGACTCATCCCATGATTAAAATTTCTGACCAGTGACAGTATTGCAGTAAAGACGTTTTATCACCGCATTAATTATTGTAGTACTAATTTTCATTTGCACTATCTCTTCATGATCATTGTTTATTAACTGCTTACTAATGCAGGCACAGTAAGAGCATTTCCCATCCTATTATCCTCAAAAAATAACTATTTAAAAGATACACACAGCACACTGTATATCTTTAAACACAATCATCCAATTCTTGCACTTCTGTGAATCCCCAAGCTGCCCACACCATCGTACTTGTTCATTTATCTCCCAAATGCTTCTCAGAGTGGTTTTGCAGGATGTGAGCAAATCAATTTGCACCAGTAGCAGCCAACGGGGTGTCAGGAAAGCCAGGCAAGCCTAACGGACATGGATGGCAGGAACCTAAGTTGCACCGATGCTACTAGTGACTGGGATGTGTGCGTGAGGGGTGGGTGGTATATAATGTGGTAAGACGTGGACTGATTGAGGGGAGTGAGAGATGTCGAGGAAACACTGTCTTGCCCCGTTGAGGTAAATCCCTGTAAATTATGACTGAACCAAGATCTGAACAAGACAACAGAGGCGGATCAACAAAATTGTGGTAGAGGTAGTATAAGAAGAGCAGCACGGAGAGGTATAATTGCTTGGTTGATTAAATGATTCCAACAGTTTTATGGTCCATTGACTCTCTTATTGGTGATTCTCCTTTACTATACCTGAAAAGCAATATTTTTAGTTATTATTTGGCATGGCTCTGTACACGATCTCTGAATACCTGGCATTGTGCCTTTTACCTCTGTTTTATTCGAAGATGACGTAGAAATGTGTGTTTATAAACCACTTTGATTGACATTATGTTAATGACTCAATCATCACAAAAATTACTTATTTATTTACAGCCACTCAAATATATGTATAAAAAAAGACATTGTAGCATATAAGTATTTACAAAATGAAGTCGAAGCATGTAAATAGTTACAGATAGAGACCATAGTATATTTAACTATAAAAACCCATCAAGGCATATTCGTACAGTATTTACAAAATGAGATTGTCGAAAAAGAAGTTTATAAAACGAGGAAGGAGCAAGTAGGTACAGTATTTACAAAATGAGATCTCAGCATGTAATTATTGGTAAAAGTCCATTGTATCACTAAATAAAAAATTGGAATTGCATTAGAATTTAGAATTGGGATTCTGATCAAATATATAATGATAACTCTTTTTAGAAATGGCAATTTTTTTTAGAGACCCCAAAATTAGCACCCCCTCCGCACTCCCCCAAACCCACACCTCAAAAAAAACCTTTTTTTAAATAATAAAGGTAATGATTAAAAATGTTAGTGTATAATTTTGTGTGTGTGTGTGTGTGTGTTGGTGTGTGTGTGTCAGTGTGTGTGTCGTTGGTTGTTACCTCCAAATGCGGGTTTCAGGAGGTGGAACGGGGCCTCGATGGTTTCGATGTATCCACCTTTGCATGTGTGTGCGTGTATATATACATGTGTGCGTGTGTGTGTATATATATATATATATATATATATATATATATATATATATATATATATATATATATATATATATACAGACTTGGCATTTAATATGGAATATTTTTTTTTTCTTGACTTGGGTTTACTTTCTGAACTCGGTATATCAATCTGGTGAGTTTCTTTTACACTTTGGTGATTTATTTGTTAAAATAACCATGTCACTGATTGTCTGTCGCAGCAAGAAGTCAACAACAGGATTATATCACAGGTGGCGCGGCAAAATGTACGGACAGGTGCATTTGATGATTGGCTTCACAGTCGGGTATACAAGGGTTGTTGCGTTCTGCATTAGATTGCCATGGGGAATGGAGAAGATTGTCATGGGGACCGCAAGGCTAACCCCCGCTCTGGCAGGGAAAATGGCCTTTAAAATGCATGTTGTTGTTGTTGTTGCGTTCTGTATTAGTGGAAAACAACTGCTGCACGTCTCCAAAAGTTATTGCCGCTTCCTCTGGAGATGGTCCGTCAACTCGACAATGCTGTTTGTCATGGAGTGGTGGCTTTACGAAATTACGGCATGAAACAGCGTGCTATTGCTCGGCAGTATGGCATCACTCAAGGTCAGGTGTCAAAGATCCTGAAACGAAATGCTCAGAATGGTGTCCCTACTCCAATAGCGAGGCCAGGACATCCCCGCAGAACCACAAGGAGGGATGATCGCCAGCTGCACCGGTTAGTCCGCAATGGCCGTACCAAGTCAGCTAATCGGCTTAGGGCTGAGTGGGAGCAACTGACAAATGTGCCTGTATCCAGAAGGCTAGTCAACCAACGACTGGTTCAAGCAGGCTATCATGCCAGGCGTCCCCTGAGAAAGCCACGCCTGACCAGACAACACCACCAGCACCGATTGCAGTGGGCCAGAGAGCACCGTCAATGGCAGCCAGGACACTGGAATCACGTGACCTTCAGTGACAAGTCTAGATTTCTGGTCTATCGTCAAGATGGCCGCGTTCGAGTGCGCAGACAAGTGCATGAAGCCTACAACGAAGATTGTATAGTGCCAAGAGTCCAAGTTGGAGGTGGTGGGGTGACCGTTTGGGCTGCTTTTCATGCAGGGGGCAAAACTGACCTGGTTGTTCTGAATGGAAACCTGAACCAGTTCAAGTACAGGGCCATTCTGGAAGAAACATTGCTTCTATTTGCTCATGCAGCCTTTCGAGGAAACTTTGTCTTCCAAGACGACAATGCACGGCCTCATTGTGCTCGCATGATCCAACACTTTCTTGCTGACTGTGGTGTAGAGCATATGGAGTGGCCTGCCATGTCCCCGGATATGAATCCGATAGAGAACTTGTGGGCAGAATTAACGCGTCAAATCGACCACTTGGACCAGCAGCCGACCTCTGTGCGTGAATTGCAGCAGGCTATTGTCACTGCATGGCAAGCGATTCCTGTCCAAACCTTGGCAAATCTCATGAACAGCATACCTCAACGTGTACGTGCTCTCCTGAATGGTCGTGGGGGTTACACAAAGTACTGAACTGTAATTTTACTGTCCGTAATCCCAGTCGTAATTTAACTTTTGTTTGTGTTCAAATTTTTTTTGGCTAATGTGCAAAATAAAGAGATACTTCTGGAAAACGTACAGAAGTTTGACACAGTACTGTCCATGAATTGAGTTCGATATCAGTTTACATCACTTTCAAGGATCAATTTATTTGTTTCGAAATGTAAAATGTGGTTTTTGTTTCTTTTAAAGGTCACATTAACAAAATCTAGAATAATTTCAACATAATTCCAATGAACTTTTGGTTCTAAGACATCTTGAAAAGTAAGTTCACCCCCCACAAAAAAATATTCCATATTAAATGCCAAGTCTGTATATATATATATTTATATTTATATATGTGGTTTGTGGCTGAATGGAAGCAAATCCCCACAGCAATGTTCCAACATCTAGTGGAAAACCTTCCCAGAAGAGTGGAGGCTGTTATAGCAGCAAAGGGGGGACCATCTCAATATTAATGCCCATTATTTTGGAATGAGATGTTCGACGAGCACATATGGGTGTGATGTTCGGGTGTCCACATACTTTTGGCCATGCAGTATATATATGCAATATATATATATATATATATATATATATATATATATATATATATATATATATGTATATATATATATATATATATATGTATATATATATATATATATATATATATATATATATATATATATATATATATATATATATATATATATATATATATATATATATATATATATATATCTATCGATATATATATATTGTTACAGACACGACTTTGATGTTAAGGTGGGCCGAGCGGAATGGCCGTCGTGTCCGCACAAATTACCCGATTATACTCGACGTTGACGGAGCCGCGCTACGCTGGATCAATAAAGGAAAAGAAGACACCCGGCTGGATTATAATGACAGACACCAATGTTTCGATTCTCAATTATATTCGTACGGAAAGGTTAGATTACAGGGGCTAGAGGTATATCACAGGAAAACAGGCACTTAGACACACTCTTATATTGACCCCAACAGACGACAGGTAAACGGGACAAGGCTGACTCACACGGGGGTTGATGGCAGGAAAGGCAGGCAGTCGATGGCTCAAGGTGCACTCTTGGCTCAAAGCAGGGTACAGTCCGGTCCAAAGATGCGGGGAGGTCACAGCGCTCGGAGGGGACGTTCTTTCTCAGGCGGGTCTTTCTCTCTCAGCGATCGCAGGCAACGTTCTTTCTCAGGCGGGGCGCATCTGACTCAGCGCTCGCAGGTACCTCTTTCTCCAGCTGGGGGCGCATCTCTTGTCACGTCCGCTAAGTCGCCACGTATATCCGGCGGGGAGTGACACGCCCTCGGCTCGTTAGCTCCGCCCCAGATGGAATCGGTCCGCCCTTCTGATTGGGTGCGGGGGGGTTACCAGGCTCCGCCCTTGACGAGGAGCTGACAGCCAGCCCCTCTGGTAACCCCGTGGAGCGCCGGTCAATGGCGCTAATCGAGCCGGTGTGAGGACGCATCCTCCCCCGCGCCGCCGCCATCTCCTCTGTTGTTGTTGTAATTGTTGGGGAAGAAGATGGAAGGAGGTATGGGAAAGGTCCTAAACTCACTACTGATGCCATATAATCACATTCTGGTGCAACGAAGAGTCAGAATTAATGGAAACGAGTCCTTAACTGACATAGATTAAGAATAACTAGCAAGATGTCCGAAAGTTGTCTACGTGTGGTGCGGTGGACCTGGGCACGACATTTAATGGGGGAATAAGGGGAAGGTCGGCTCTACTGAGTGTTATTTACATGCAATGGGACTAGGGAATGGGGGATTGGGGAAAGTTGGGGAGTATTGGAGAAATAGGGGAATATTTACAAGCGGATATGGAGGCCAAATTCCATATTCGCAACATTGCACCCTTCTCTACCCTCGGGGCGTCCCGACCCGATAAATTTTTACCTAGTTTAGTGTGGCACTCAGATGTAGTCCCTCTACTATTAACTCTACCCTGAGTGCGACAGTTTTACAGATGTTCACAAATGAGTAAATATGTCCCCCTGCGACGTTGCACCCTTCTCCTCACAGAAACACACCCACAGGATAACCGAATCCGGAAAGAATTCTCAAACTACACATACAGCCGGTAGGGAGCATTATTTACAAGACTACGCTGCTATTTACACTACGATCCAGGACCTGTTTTTGGAGGAACACATGCAGATGTTATGCATAGAGAGAGCGCGCTTGCCAACATCGATACACCAACCCACGAGTGCTCTGTGGCCGACGGCCTTTAATAACGTGCAGAGCACCCTTCCCGAGCATCAAAAGCACCACCCCACCACCAATCGGTGCAGTCACCATTGTTCATTGGAATAAAAATAAATTTGACAACCCCTAACCCTGCAGGTGTCTCTTGCTCTTCTTGTGGTGCACTTGGTGTTAACTAAAAGTGGTTCACCTGTATGGCATAGGTGCCACGTTGACCCATAGGTCCATCCCCGGGTGGTGCTTGGCCGCAAACGAACTGCGGTCCATTGTGGGTGGCCACAAACATTGCGGTCCATATGGTGTATCGATCCCGGCAGCAAACAGCGAAAGTGCAGGCCCACAACTGCGCAGCCAGCACCTCTCTCTCCTCTCTCTCTACCCCAAAGCCAGATCCTCGGAGGCGGGAGACAAAAGAAGCAGACAAGTGAGTAAGGTGGTAAGGGCGCAAAAGTGCACGCAATGTAAGGTGATGCACACTGGGGGCACATGGGAACCAGGTGAGACAGGTACGTTCCTATCGTACGCCCCCCCCCCCCACCAGGTAACCTACATGGCCCCTCCCTTACCCCTTACTGTATCCACAAAACACAACACTACCCATAAACATCTACTTTACAAATCAACAAACATCCCTACTGTCTTCCCCGTTCCTCCCATAAACCAAATTCGTCTTCTCTCCCTCCTAACCAATCAAATTTGCCATTTTCAACTCAACATCATAATTTGCTATCACCAATTCATCATCAGTCCCTCCTAGGGAGGGAGAGATGGAATCACCCCAATGTCTCATCCACGTCGTGATGCGTCTCACAAATCCAACAGCAGTCCCATTTCCTGCAACAAAACAAAGAAAACACAGGTGTGGAGTCATCATCATCACCACAGGTAAGTGGCTGCGTATGGTGCGACAGGTTCATCAATCCTAACTATTTCCTAAATGACTTTAACAACTTTACACTACCCGGGGTCTTTCTCCGGCCAAACCATTGGCCCTCTTACACTATGGGTTCTAAAAACCAATTCCCATTGGCCAAACTGTGGTGCGCTTCAATTTGGGGTCTCACTCCCCCGATTCATCTCCCGGTGCCCTCGCACAATTTCTGGGCTGCGGCGTGTACCTCTCCCAGTGGGTCTACCCACCTGCACACCTCCACCACTGCAGTTGCCTCCGAGCTTACCTGCTCCTTGCCCTAACCTAACTACCTGGGGAAGGCCCTCTGGCACTCTCCCCACTCGGTGCCCTCTCTGGCACTGGGCTACCCGGGTCCGTCCTCCGGATCCTCGGGCCCCATCCACAACTCTACCGGCTCCCAGAGCCCACCTGCGGCCTCACCTGGCCGACATCCTCACAGTGGTGGAGTGCCCAACCAACTACACGCACTAACAGGCTACACGCCCAGCCATTTCCACAACACTAATGCACCCATCCACAATACCATTCTGCAACCGCACCACAAATGCCAATATCCAACCACAATTTACCTGCACCCTCTACCTAACACTTACACTACCCGCCCCGGGTACTCGTGAAAGGGGTCCACTCTTCCCCCATCCACACCTTCGCACCATGCACACCACTCCGTACCACTCACTCCAACTCTCTCCACACACCTGTACCTGCACACCTGTGCTCTCACACCTGGTGCCACCTGCACCCTTCTCTCCCCAAGCGCATTCGCGCTGATCCACAACACTTACTACTCATACACTGCTCCACACACCTGTCCAGTTGCACACCTGTGCAATCACACCTGTTCAATTCTCACACACACAGCATCATCTCAGCTAACTACTCCCTTCTGAAACTTGCGCTTCCCAGTCGTCCCTTTAAACTATTGCGCTCCCACGTCATTATCATCCATACTAATCTACCTGCGTCCCCACTACAGGTATCAGTCACTAACTAAACTTAACGTTACCTACTGTCATCTTCTAGGGCCCTATTGATATAACCTAACCCACCCGGGCTAGTTTTCACTGCCATACACCCCATAATCTAGTGCTCCTTTGCCCCCACATGGGAAGGATGGTGGATTTGCCATCCCACCACATCGGGGGTCTCTCACTACCAATTTTGCACATCAAATTTCAACAAATTAAAAATTTGCCAATCACTGCCCATCATCTGCCAATCACTACTGCCAATCCTTTGCCAATCATCAAATTTTGTTTTTCTCTAATTTGGGGTCCAAAACACTAACCTCATCACCCAGTCGACTCACTAATACCTCTCGGTGCGCCAATCCCTGTCCAAAGCCCGGCTTCGTAAAGCCAAGCAATGGATGCTGGTTGTTTTGTGCCGGCGGCTGGATGCGTCCCGCATTCGGTGCAGGGAAGGAGGTTTACCCGGGCCGAGATCCCACGCACCATCTCGGCACGGAGCCATCCAATGTCCCGATCTCGACCTGCCGGCACGTCTCAACAAAACGTGGTCGCCATAACGACCCTTCCTATCGGGCTGCCCGCTCCGCCTAGTGGAGCACGGACGCGGCCGTTCAAAGCGAGGCCCAGCACGCACCGAGGGCCCGATTCGGCTAAAAGTCGACCTAAACTCTAACCCGTTTAATGTCGATGCTTCACCTGCATGCTTACACCCCGAAGCCCGTTCCTTGCTCACACATCCAGCCGTGCTCATGCTCCTCGTACCTTTCCTTACACACCCAGGTACCCTCATTCCACTCACAGCCTTGGTCACACACCTGACCACCGAACACTTTGGCACACATTCGTTGGTCGCACACCTCACCAAAACACCTCTTCGCGCCCCCTCCTCAGTCACCTCCTCTGTGACAATCACAGGTGTGCTCTCATTCGCACACCCAACCACGTGCCTCACCACCAACTCCAGCGTCATTCCCACTCACGCTCTACCATTCCAGGTGTGCATCCTTCCATCCCAGGTGTACATCCTCGCTCACCTGTCACAACCAGCTCACTCTCCTTGTCACTCTCACTACTCTCACCTCCATTCTTGACAGCGCACTCACCCTTACTCTTGACAGCGCACTCTTTCCTCATGCACCTGTCCGTCACACACCTTTCTCGCGCACACTCTCCCGTTACACCCTCTGTAACACTCACCACAGGTGGACACTCTTCCTTACTTCTGACAGCGCACTCTTTCCTCATGCACCTGTCCGTCACACACCTTTCTCGCGCACACTCCTGCGCACACTCTCCCGTCACACCCTCTGCAACACTCACCACACCGCGCTTCCACGTGCTCCCTCGCACACACGCTACGACCGACTCACTCTCGCCAGCACACTCACTCCTTGGCACGCACTTTTTCCTCACACACCCCAGAGTCGGACTTTCTTGCACCCCTCCTCTTTCGCACACCAGACCTGTCGCACACTTCACCAACGGCCTCTCACGAACACCCGGGTCCATCTCGACCCCCAAGCTTATTAAATCACCTGGCGCATCATACGCACGACCATATTGGTCACCACTTACACCGGGTCCTCTTCCTCTTCGCTTCTCCTCCATCACCTGCGAATCCCTCATTCGGTTAATGAGCACATCACGATCCAAACACAGACTTTGGACCAATTCTTTTATCTCCTCTTTTATCTCTTTGTTATCCCCTCTCCGTCGCTTCTTAATTTCGCTCACCCCTTCTTCCACTTCTTCTAATTTGTGCCTCACCTCTTTTATTCCCCGGTACGTCTCCTCAAGCTCGTCCTCCAAGGCTACCTTGACCGTTTCCAGGTGCGTCCTCACCTGCCGGTCCTTCGTCTCCATTACCTCTACCACCTCGTCCAACCTCGTTGTCAGTCCCTCACGTACCATCTGACATTCCCTCTTCGTCGCTATCAAGTCGTCTTTTAGTTCTTTCTGTGTCACTTTTAACCCTCCTAATACCGCAGTGTTCCTTTGAACCTGCTCCGTTAGTTCTTTTTGTCCCTCCGTCAGCTGTTCCACCTCCTGCGTCAGGACCTCTATGCCCCCCTGTAATTTTACAGTCCCCTTTCTCACCTCCTTCTCCATGCGCTCCTTACAGTGCCTCACCTCCTCGCGCACTCCTCCGACCTCCTCACTCACTCCTCTTCTGATCTCTTCTCCCATCACTTGCATCTCCTGCCCAGATGCCACCCTCATCTGCTCCATTTCCTCCCTGTGAGCATCCAGTTTGGCTTCTACCCCCATTCTGACCCCCTCTATCTGCTGCCCCATTTGGTTAACTTCCCTTTCCGCTTGGTCCCTCATGTCCCTCAATTTGCCTTCCATGGTGTTTTCTAACCCCTCTAACCCTTTTTGCATCCCTTCCATTTGATTCTCTTGAGCGGCCATTCTGTTTTCTACCCCCGTTAACCCCTTTTTCACTTCTTTTATCCCGTTGTCTAACCCCTCACCGGTACCCCTCGCTTCGTCCCTCATTACCCCCATTTGGCCCTCTAATCGCTCACTATCAGCCCTCAATCCCACAATTTGGTTTCCCAATTGCTGACTATTAGCCCTCATCTCGTCCTTCATTTCTTCACCCGACTTAACCATAAAGGCCTTTATTTGTTCCATAAATAGGCCCCAATCCATCGGCGGCGCTACCACGGTCGCGGGCGCGGTGACCAGCGAGGCGCCATTTCGCGCGTCTGCTACCCCCGCTGTTTCGCTCTCCTCACGTGTCTCAATTTGGTCCTGGACCGACCCTGCTTCACTCTCCCCTACCGGACCCCAGCCGTCTTGATCCGCCATAGCGCGACTTTCAAAATTCGAGTTTCGTAACACAAATCCAAATTTTGCTGTTATAATTTCGTCGAGCGCAGTAACCGCGGGACCGCGCTCCGGATCGATTTTGTCGAGCGCAGTACGCGCTCCGAATCGATTTTCCCTCCCAAAATTTGGGCCTAACTAATTTAGTCCCGGGTCCGAATCTCACTCCTCGACACCAATTGTTACAGACACGACTTTGATGTTAAGGTGGGCCGAGCGGAATGGCCGTCGTGTCCGCACAAATTACCCGATTATACTCGACGTTGACGGAGCCGCGCTACGCTGGATCAATAAAGGAAAAGAAGACACCCGGCTGGATTATAATGACAGACACCAATGTTTCGATTCTCAATTATATTCGTACGGAAAGGTTAGATTACAGGGGCTAGAGGTATATCACAGGAAAACAGGCACTTAGACACACTCTTATATTGACCCCAACAGACGACAGGTAAACGGGACAAGGCTGACTCACACGGGGGTTGATGGCAGGAAAGGCAGGCAGTCGATGGCTCAAGGTGCACTCTTGGCTCAAAGCAGGGTACAGTCCGGTCCAAAGATGCGGGGAGGTCACAGCGCTCGGAGGGGACGTTCTTTCTCAGGCGGGTCTTTCTCTCTCAGCGATCGCAGGCAACGTTCTTTCTCAGGCGGGGCGCATCTGACTCAGCGCTCGCAGGTACCTCTTTCTCCAGCTGGGGGCGCATCTCTTGTCACGTCCGCTAAGTCGCCACGTATATCCGGCGGGGAGTGACACGCCCTCGGCTCGTTAGCTCCGCCCCAGATGGAATCGGTCCGCCCTTCTGATTGGGTGCGGGGGGGTTACCAGGCTCCGCCCTTGACGAGGAGCTGACAGCCAGCCCCTCTGGTAACCCCGTGGAGCGCCGGTCAATGGCGCTAATCGAGCCGGTGTGAGGACGCATCCTCCCCCGCGCCGCCGCCATCTCCTCTGTTGTTGTTGTAATTGTTGGGGAAGAAGATGGAAGGAGGTATGGGAAAGGTCCTAAACTCACTACTGATGCCATATAATCACATTCTGGTGCAACGAAGAGTCAGAATTAATGGAAACGAGTCCTTAACTGACATAGATTAAGAATAACTAGCAAGATGTCCGAAAGTTGTCTACGTGTGGTGCGGTGGACCTGGGCACGACATTTAATGGGGGAATAAGGGGAAGGTCGGCTCTACTGAGTGTTATTTACATGCAATGGGACTAGGGAATGGGGGATTGGGGAAAGTTGGGGAGTATTGGAGAAATAGGGGAATATTTACAAGCGGATATGGAGGCCAAATTCCATATTCGCAACATTGCACCCTTCTCTACCCTCGGGGCGTCCCGACCCGATAAATTTTTACCTAGTTTAGTGTGGCACTCAGATGTAGTCCCTCTACTATTAACTCTACCCTGAGTGCGACAGTTTTACAGATGTTCACAAATGAGTAAATATGTCCCCCTGCGACGTTGCACCCTTCTCCTCACAGAAACACACCCACAGGATAACCGAATCCGGAAAGAATTCTCAAACTACACATACAGCCGGTAGGGAGCATTATTTACAAGACTACGCTGCTATTTACACTACGATCCAGGACCTGTTTTTGGAGGAACACATGCAGATGTTATGCATAGAGAGAGCGCGCTTGCCAACATCGATACACCAACCCACGAGTGCTCTGTGGCCGACGGCCTTTAATAACGTGCAGAGCACCCTTCCCGAGCATCAAAAGCACCACCCCACCACCAATCGGTGCAGTCACCATTGTTCATTGGAATAAAAATAAATTTGACAACCCCTAACCCTGCAGGTGTCTCTTGCTCTTCTTGTGGTGCACTTGGTGTTAACTAAAAGTGGTTCACCTGTATGGCATAGGTGCCACGTTGACCCATAGGTCCATCCCCGGGTGGTGCTTGGCCGCAAACGAACTGCGGTCCATTGTGGGTGGCCACAAACATTGCGGTCCATATGGTGTATCGATCCCGGCAGCAAACAGCGAAAGTGCAGGCCCACAACTGCGCAGCCAGCACCTCTCTCTCCTCTCTCTCTACCCCAAAGCCAGATCCTCGGAGGCGGGAGACAAAAGAAGCAGACAAGTGAGTAAGGTGGTAAGGGCGCAAAAGTGCACGCAATGTAAGGTGATGCACACTGGGGGCACATGGGAACCAGGTGAGACAGGTACGTTCCTATCGTACGCCCCCCCCCCCACCAGGTAACCTACATGGCCCCTCCCTTACCCCTTACTGTATCCACAAAACACAACACTACCCATAAACATCTACTTTACAAATCAACAAACATCCCTACTGTCTTCCCCGTTCCTCCCATAAACCAAATTCGTCTTCTCTCCCTCCTAACCAATCAAATTTGCCATTTTCAACTCAACATCATAATTTGCTATCACCAATTCATCATCAGTCCCTCCTAGGGAGGGAGAGATGGAATCACCCCAATGTCTCATCCACGTCGTGATGCGTCTCACAAATCCAACAGCAGTCCCATTTCCTGCAACAAAACAAAGAAAACACAGGTGTGGAGTCATCATCATCACCACAGGTAAGTGGCTGCGTATGGTGCGACAGGTTCATCAATCCTAACTATTTCCTAAATGACTTTAACAACTTTACACTACCCGGGGTCTTTCTCCGGCCAAACCATTGGCCCTCTTACACTATGGGTTCTAAAAACCAATTCCCATTGGCCAAACTGTGGTGCGCTTCAATTTGGGGTCTCACTCCCCCGATTCATCTCCCGGTGCCCTCGCACAATTTCTGGGCTGCGGCGTGTACCTCTCCCAGTGGGTCTACCCACCTGCACACCTCCACCACTGCAGTTGCCTCCGAGCTTACCTGCTCCTTGCCCTAACCTAACTACCTGGGGAAGGCCCTCTGGCACTCTCCCCACTCGGTGCCCTCTCTGGCACTGGGCTACCCGGGTCCGTCCTCCGGATCCTCGGGCCCCATCCACAACTCTACCGGCTCCCAGAGCCCACCTGCGGCCTCACCTGGCCGACATCCTCACAGTGGTGGAGTGCCCAACCAACTACACGCACTAACAGGCTACACGCCCAGCCATTTCCACAACACTAATGCACCCATCCACAATACCATTCTGCAACCGCACCACAAATGCCAATATCCAACCACAATTTACCTGCACCCTCTACCTAACACTTACACTACCCGCCCCGGGTACTCGTGAAAGGGGTCCACTCTTCCCCCATCCACACCTTCGCACCATGCACACCACTCCGTACCACTCACTCCAACTCTCTCCACACACCTGTACCTGCACACCTGTGCTCTCACACCTGGTGCCACCTGCACCCTTCTCTCCCCAAGCGCATTCGCGCTGATCCACAACACTTACTACTCATACACTGCTCCACACACCTGTCCAGTTGCACACCTGTGCAATCACACCTGTTCAATTCTCACACACACAGCATCATCTCAGCTAACTACTCCCTTCTGAAACTTGCGCTTCCCAGTCGTCCCTTTAAACTATTGCGCTCCCACGTCATTATCATCCATACTAATCTACCTGCGTCCCCACTACAGGTATCAGTCACTAACTAAACTTAACGTTACCTACTGTCATCTTCTAGGGCCCTATTGATATAACCTAACCCACCCGGGCTAGTTTTCACTGCCATACACCCCATAATCTAGTGCTCCTTTGCCCCCACATGGGAAGGATGGTGGATTTGCCATCCCACCACATCGGGGGTCTCTCACTACCAATTTTGCACATCAAATTTCAACAAATTAAAAATTTGCCAATCACTGCCCATCATCTGCCAATCACTACTGCCAATCCTTTGCCAATCATCAAATTTTGTTTTTCTCTAATTTGGGGTCCAAAACACTAACCTCATCACCCAGTCGACTCACTAATACCTCTCGGTGCGCCAATCCCTGTCCAAAGCCCGGCTTCGTAAAGCCAAGCAATGGATGCTGGTTGTTTTGTGCCGGCGGCTGGATGCGTCCCGCATTCGGTGCAGGGAAGGAGGTTTACCCGGGCCGAGATCCCACGCACCATCTCGGCACGGAGCCATCCAATGTCCCGATCTCGACCTGCCGGCACGTCTCAACAAAACGTGGTCGCCATAACGACCCTTCCTATCGGGCTGCCCGCTCCGCCTAGTGGAGCACGGACGCGGCCGTTCAAAGCGAGGCCCAGCACGCACCGAGGGCCCGATTCGGCTAAAAGTCGACCTAAACTCTAACCCGTTTAATGTCGATGCTTCACCTGCATGCTTACACCCCGAAGCCCGTTCCTTGCTCACACATCCAGCCGTGCTCATGCTCCTCGTACCTTTCCTTACACACCCAGGTACCCTCATTCCACTCACAGCCTTGGTCACACACCTGACCACCGAACACTTTGGCACACATTCGTTGGTCGCACACCTCACCAAAACACCTCTTCGCGCCCCCTCCTCAGTCACCTCCTCTGTGACAATCACAGGTGTGCTCTCATTCGCACACCCAACCACGTGCCTCACCACCAACTCCAGCGTCATTCCCACTCACGCTCTACCATTCCAGGTGTGCATCCTTCCATCCCAGGTGTACATCCTCGCTCACCTGTCACAACCAGCTCACTCTCCTTGTCACTCTCACTACTCTCACCTCCATTCTTGACAGCGCACTCACCCTTACTCTTGACAGCGCACTCTTTCCTCATGCACCTGTCCGTCACACACCTTTCTCGCGCACACTCTCCCGTTACACCCTCTGTAACACTCACCACAGGTGGACACTCTTCCTTACTTCTGACAGCGCACTCTTTCCTCATGCACCTGTCCGTCACACACCTTTCTCGCGCACACTCCTGCGCACACTCTCCCGTCACACCCTCTGCAACACTCACCACACCGCGCTTCCACGTGCTCCCTCGCACACACGCTACGACCGACTCACTCTCGCCAGCACACTCACTCCTTGGCACGCACTTTTTCCTCACACACCCCAGAGTCGGACTTTCTTGCACCCCTCCTCTTTCGCACACCAGACCTGTCGCACACTTCACCAACGGCCTCTCACGAACACCCGGGTCCATCTCGACCCCCAAGCTTATTAAATCACCTGGCGCATCATACGCACGACCATATTGGTCACCACTTACACTGGGTCCTCTTCCTCTTCGCTTCTCCTCCATCACCTGCGAATCCCTCATTCGGTTAATGAGCACATCACGATCCAAACACAGACTTTGGACCAATTCTTTTATCTCCTCTTTTATCTCTTTGTTATCCCCTCTCCGTCGCTTCTTAATTTCGCTCACCCCTTCTTCCACTTCTTCTAATTTGTGCCTCACCTCTTTTATTCCCCGGTACGTCTCCTCAAGCTCGTCCTCCAAGGCTACCTTGACCGTTTCCAGGTGCGTCCTCACCTGCCGGTCCTTCGTCTCCATTACCTCTACCACCTCGTCCAACCTCGTTGTCAGTCCCTTACGTACCATCTGACATTCCCTCTTCGTCGCTATCAAGTCGTCTTTTAGTTCTTTCTGTGTCACTTTTAACCCTCCTAATACCGCAGTGTTCCTTTGAACCTGCTCCGTTAGTTCTTTTTGTCCCTCCGTCAGCTGTTCCACCTCCTGCGTCAGGACCTCTATGCCCCCCTGTAATTTTACAGTCCCCTTTCTCACCTCCTTCTCCATGCGATCCTTACAGTGCCTCACCTCCTCGCGCACTCCTCCGACCTCCTCACTCACTCCTCTTCTGATCTCTTCTCCCATCACTTGCATCTCCTGCCCAGATGCCACCCTCATCTGCTCCATTTCCTCCCTGTGAGCATCCAGTTTGGCTTCTACCCCCATTCTGACCCCCTCTATCTGCTGCCCCATTTGGTTAACTTCCCTTTCCGCTTGGTCCCTCATGTCCCTCAATTTGCCTTCCATGGTGTTTTCTAACCCCTCTAACCCTTTTTGCATCCCTTCCATTTGATTCTCTTGAGCGGCCATTCTGTTTTCTACCCCCGTTAACCCCTTTTTCACTTCTTTTATCCCGTTGTCTAACCCCTCACCGGTACCCCTCGCTTCGTCCCTCATTACCCCCATTTGGCCCTCTAATCGCTCACTATCAGCCCTCAATCCCACAATTTGGTTTCCCAATAGCTGACTATTAGCCCTCATCTCGTCCTTCATTTCTTCACCCGACTTAACCATAAAGGCCTTTATTTGTTCCATAAATAGGCCCCAATCCATCGGCGGCGCTACCACGGTCGCGGGCGCGGTGACCAGCGAGGCGCCATTTCGCGCGTCTGCTACCCCCGCTGTTTCGCTCTCCTCACGTGTCTCAATTTGGTCCTGGACCGACCCTGCTTCACTCTCCCCTACCGGACCCCAGCCGTCTTGATCCGCCATAGCGCGACTTTCAAAATTCGAGTTTCGTAACACAAATCCAAATTTTGCTGTTATAATTTCGTCGAGCGCAGTAACCGCGGGACCGCGCTCCGGATCGATTTTGTCGAGCGCAGTACGCGCTCCGAATCGATTTTCCCTCCCAAAATTTGGGCCTAACTAATTTAGTCCCGGGTCCGAATCTCACTCCTCGACACCAATTGTTACAGACACGACTTTGATGTTAAGGTGGGCCGAGCGGAATGGCCGTCGTGTCCGCACAAATTACCCGATTAAACTCGACGTTGACGGAGCCGCGCTACGCTGGATCAATAAAGGAAAAGAAGACACCCGGCTGGATTATAATGACAGACACCAATGTTTCGATTCTCAATTATATTCGTACGGAAAGGTTAGATTACAGGGGCTAGAGGTATATCACAGGAAAACAGGCACTTAGACACACTCTTATATTGACCCCAACAGACGACAGGTAAACGGGACAAGGCTGACTCACACGGGGGTTGATGGCAGGAAAGGCAGGCAGTCGATGGCTCAAGGTGCACTCTTGGCTCAAAGCAGGGTACAGTCCGGTCCAAAGATGCGGGGAGGTCACAGCGCTCGGAGGGGACGTTCTTTCTCAGGCGGGTCTTTCTCTCTCAGCGATCGCAGGCAACGTTCTTTCTCAGGCGGGGCGCATCTGACTCAGCGCTCGCAGGTACCTCTTTCTCCAGCTGGGGGCGCATCTCTTGTCACGTCCGCTAAGTCGCCACGTATATCCGGCGGGGAGTGACACGCCCTCGGCTCGTTAGCTCCGCCCCAGATGGAATCGGTCCGCCCTTCTGATTGGGTGCGGGGGGGTTACCAGGCTCCGCCCTTGACGAGGAGCTGACAGCCAGCCCCTCTGGTAACCCCGTGGAGCGCCGGTCAATGGCGCTAATCGAGCCGGTGTGAGGACGCATCCTCCCCCGCGCCGCCGCCATCTCCTCTGTTGTTGTTGTAATTGTTGGGGAAGAAGATGGAAGGAGGTATGGGAAAGGTCCTAAACTCACTACTGATGCCATATAATCACATTCTGGTGCAACGAAGAGTCAGAATTAATGGAAACGAGTCCTTAACTGACATAGATTAAGAATAACTAGCAAGATGTCCGAAAGTTGTCTACGTGTGGTGCGGTGGACCTGGGCACGACATTTAATGGGGGAATAAGGGGAAGGTCGGCTCTACTGAGTGTTATTTACATGCAATGGGACTAGGGAATGGGGGATTGGGGAAAGTTGGGGAGTATTGGAGAAATAGGGGAATATTTACAAGCGGATATGGAGGCCAAATTCCATATTCGCAACAATATATATATATATATATATATATATATATATATATATATATATATATATATATATATATATATATATATATATATATATATATATATATATATATATATATATATATATATATATATTTGTTTCTTTAACTATAAAAACGTGTAAAGATATATTTGTAATTATATATGCAGTGTATATAATTGCAACAGGGGTGAAAACATAACCTATAACCTTTGTGGTGGAGGTAATAATGTATTTATACAATATACAGCACATGATGTCACACAAAACAAATCAAAAAATGTCAAAACAAAAGCAAAACCAAAGCCAAACATGTGTATAAACCATAACCGTGCATGTGTACATGCAAATCATGACCCATGCATGTTATGTGTGTGTGTACACGTGCATGCATGCGTCATCGCCACCTGTCCTCATATTTCTCCGGTCCTACTTCTACTCGGGTCCGCCAAATCTCAGGCCCCCCACTTCCATTCGGGTCAGCCAAACCAAGCCCGGATGACTGGTTTGCTAGCAGTGGTCCATGGTGGACGTTAAATTATATCACAAAGTGTAAGTGAGTTATCACTAGCATCCTGAACAAATTTCAAATTTCTGCTCTGACAGACTGCTGGTAAAGCAACAACAAACCACTTAACATTCACCCAGGAGGAACTGCTTCAGCAGCACTAATGATCTATGAAGAGTATGATACGTTTGATTGATTTGTAAAAAATATTCTGCATGACATTTAAAATGGTCAGGCCGTAAGCCATTAAATTATTTATTTTCTAACTTTGCGCATAAGATGCTTATTTATATAATTCTTGCATCATCACTGAATAATAAGATTTATGATATTGGAGGTAAACTTTAAGTTATAGGATAACGACTGTAAATTGAGACAAGTCAGGAGACGACGATGGTTCACGAGCGAGCGGTATTCAATGACAAAGGACGGACTATAACCGAAACAGGCCCGGACTGGGGGGTCGGGGGCCCACATGGCAGGCGTCGGCCTCTGACATGCGGTGTACATGCCTATTTAAAAAGGGCCCCAATGCGCTGCGTTATGAGGTTAGTTAGCTACACAATACCGAAAATACGGTTTGATTCCAACAACTTTGAAAATTTGACCTTTGTGACCTTTAAATGTCAAAACGAAGGTTATTGACCTTGAAATGAGATAGAAAATAATGTATAATCAGTTATAAGGTTAGTTAGCTGCACAACACCGAAACTTCGGTTCGATTCCAACAACTTTGAAAATTTGACCTTTGTGACCTTTAAATGTCAAAACGAAGGTTATTGACCTTGAAATGAGATAGAAAATAATGTATAATCAGTTATGAGGTTAGTTAGCTGCACAACACCGAAACTTCGGTTCGATTCCAACAACTTGGAAAATTTGACCTTTGTGACCTTTAAATGTCAAAACGAAGGTTACTGACCTTGAAATGAGATAGAAAATAATGTATAATCAGTTATGAGGTTAGTTAGCTACACAATACCGAAAATTCGGTTCGATTCCGACAACTTTGAAAATTTGACCTTTGTGACCTTCAAAGGTCAAAGGTCGAAGATTCTGAAATTTGTTGGAAACTTGTATTTCATGATGTGTGTGATAATATAAGATCATGTACGACATTTCACCCTATCAGGAAGCAAACAATGTAATAAAACCATCAAAAATCGACTTTTCTAAATTTTGTGACCTAGTGACCTTGACCGTGGGGCGAAAATGAAAAATCGAGCTCCGTGGGGCTAGACACATGACATTGGCCTAACCAAATACCGAAACCCCTGTCAAATTCCACCAGCTCCCTCGGAGAAGATGCAGCTTGAACTCGATTACCCCCTATAAAAACATCTTTTTCGGGCGTGGCTCCGACCACAATGGGTGCAATACGCCCACTTTAGGCAGGACACAACTAGATCATGATATCAACCTCCCACCCAAGTTTCATCAAGATAGGATGATATCATCGGGTAGTTATGCTGCGGACAGACAGACAGACAGACAGACAGACAGACAGACACACACCCATGACGAATATAGTGGTCACTGTTTGATAACTCGTGAACCAATAATTAAAATACAGTTTTATGATATTAAACAATCCTAACACTTGGTGGTATTAATTAATACTATTCACATGAAACAAGCATCAACGTTTACAGCTATTAATGTACAAATGGATTAGTATTAAAAAATCAAATTGCTTCCAAAATTGCACCTTAATCTGTATGCAGCTTTTCCTTTTCACAGTATTTCCTAATTTTTTACCCTATACACTTGGTAGTCACCCAGACTTGTTTTATTATCTCGATAAAGTACTCGTACAAACGTCAGACTTAAAAATCTGAAAACTGAAGTATTGTGCACATTAAAAAAATTAAACAAAATGTTTATATTATTAAATAAATTATTTATTATTTAATTCTTTATTATTTAATTATTTATTATTTAATTCTTAATTATTTATAATTATATTGTTATTTATTATTTTAAAATTATTATTATTAATTACTAGTAACTTATTCATTATTAATACATTTTTCTCTTTAAAATTCAACAGCCCACTGATAAAGCTATTATCAGCTGTTCCAAAATGCTAATTTTCTATGCATATTTTTCTATGCAAAACCACATTTCAAATCTGGCCTCCAAAGCCAGTCGCCGACTGGGCATCCTCCGTCGTGCGAAGTCCTTCCTTGGCACACCTGAGCTCCTCACCACATGCAAGGCTTTCATCCGCAGCTCTATGGAATACTGCTCTCCCCTCTGGTCTGGTGCTCCTGCCTCACACCTAGCCCGTCTTCACGCTGTTGAAACCAAAGCGTTCAGAATTATTGGAATCTCCCGCGATGAAGCTAACTCCAAGGGCCTTTCACTCACTCACCGCAGGCAGGTTGGTGGTCTTTCCGTCTTCTACCGACTCCTCTCTGGCCTTGCCCCCCCAGCCCTCTCTGGCTCTGTACCCCAAATATTCCTACAGGTCGCACAATATCTGCCTGCAACCCTCTTATGGTTAAACTGCCAAAATCAAGACTTTCTGCTCACCTTCACTCCTTCATTCCTCTTTTCTCCCACCTCTGGAACAAACTCCCTCACTCTCTTCAATCCCACTCCACCCTCCAGGTCTTTAAAACAGCTGTTCACCACCATTTCTTATCCTCCCCCATCCAAAACCTTGATCTTTTCTACCCCCGCTAATTTCGGTCCCCTTGTGTTTTATACCTCTCCCCCCCCCCCCCCCTACCCCCTCCCCTTCCCACGCCTCCTGCCCCCAAGCCCTCTCCCTTCCACACTTCTCCCTGCTCTCAAATGTTGTGGTTGTGTGCTTCCCCTTCTCTCCCCATCTTGTCTTCCGCTCCCTCTTTTTGTATACTTTGTTTGTCTGGTTGATTTGTTTGTGAAATAAATGTTAGCTCTTTCACGAGCCTCGATTCAGTATACAAAAAAATAAAAAATAAAAAAAATAAAATCGTCCACCTAAATAATTTAATCATGCATTTTACTGCTTTGATTAAAGCAAAGTTTACAACCTCCTAATGTAGTTTCCAATTTGGCTGGTGATTTAGAGAAGTTTTAACAACAGTAATTACATAAGCAAAGCTCTGAAACAAGGCGATATTATAATTGATGGTATTGGCATGAAATGAGCCATTAACTTTTACTCGCACTGGCTTTATGGGACATTTTCTGGTCTGGTCTCTTTTACTGTTCTTCATTTATGATTATTTTGAATCGAATCCTCTGCCATGTTGTATCCATCACTATGACAATCTACAGCCTTCCGGCATTCCCTAATGGTCACACCGAGTTTCCTGTAGTCGTCACTTCGGCCAATATTGGCTGCTTTGTTGTTCTTTGCTGTCTTTGTGATGTTTCTGTTTTCGTTTCTGCAGGAAGTACTCGCAGCTGTCAAATCCTTTTTTTCTCACCATGCTTCACACTCCCTCTTTCCTAATCCCTGACACTCCCCCTCCATTCTTTAACGTTCCACTCTCAGGATTGATGTTGTTTAGGCCTTGCGCTGTTGGAATCGGCACCAAAGTCCAAAAGGGGTTTTCTACTGCGCTCGTTATTGGGGGTATTTATTTTGCTGTATAAACATGGAGCACATTGTTTAGCAAACGGTACGGTCACAACAATAGAGTCCTCACGTTAATGGATCTATTTGGCTGCACCATCCATGAGACTGATTATTTAAAGCTCCTCATTGCTATGCATCACTTCAACCGTATTGTAGTCAGGGTTGCTTACATAGATCAGCATGGCTCCAAACCAAAAGAAAGAGCCTGTTGTGTGCATTGAATGTCCTCAAGAAGTTCTTAAATCACTTGCAAATGAATTTGCCGCAGTGCACACTCTTGACTTTGAGCAATGAGACCGATTTTCTGCTAGAAGAATACTCGTCAGAGGCCGGCCCAGCCCGCCGTCCAAGCAGCCATTGCCAGGGTGCCATTAGCTTGATGTGCGTGTGACATTTATTTGGTTTACTTGCAGTCTTGCATGACCTCAACGCTTTTAATCAACGTCTGTGTTCCGAATTGCTTGGGAGGCTTTCGAATGTGTGTCCGTGGCCTGTGGGCAGACCTCACGGGTTACGATGAAGGTTCTTGGCACACAGGAGGCTGTCCTGTGTATTTGTCTTTCTGGAACTATATACAGTAGTCACATTTCGAGAAATGGTCTTTCAGACAAATTCCATTACAATAGCAACATCATATGGATAATTCTAATTTATCCATAAATAATGGCAAAAGTTTTTTTTTTCAATGTTATTTAAAAAAAAAAAAAAAAAAAAAAAAATATAGACTATTTTACAGCAACACCCATTTGAAATGGCATTCCTTTAATCAAAACTCTACAGTGATATTTCTCCTGAAACTCAAGCTTGCTTGGTGAGCGATGGTGGGAGATGTTATTCTGAATGTTATTCCCGGAAATATTCTGATCTCAAACGCTGAAATGATGAGCGGTCGGGAGATGGCCAACACACTGGAATCAGTTATAATTTACAGTGAGCAATTGATGCTAAATTGTCTCATCAGCATCTCTATCTGTGATTAATGAGCTATAAAATAGGAGAGAGGAGAATAAATTTGCAAAGGGAGATTCATGGAGACGGAATCGTTGCAAAGCCTCAGCTGTTGTACAGCATAGCAGTGCTGCCGCCTTGGTTAACTATGTCCTGTTCCTTCCATCCTGTTGTGTACACCATGGTGAAGAGCCACAAATCCCACGGATGTCTGCACTTTGTGAAGTTTTGGCTTGTGTGATTCTTTCACACTTCTCGGTGGTAGCTGCTCCGCTATTGGATGGGAAAGTTGAAAACTTATTGTCGACTTTCACATTTGAAAGCGACCCTTGTGCGATTTGAATCCATTGCCAGTTAAATCCAGTATAGTGCTTATTCTTGCAACCCATGGTGTCTTGAAACTCGTCTCGCTCTATTTAGTTCTGATTGTTCATTCATTGAGAGATGTTCCGGATCCCACGACACGGCTGAGAAACTGTGTGGCATTGTAGTCAGGGGTTGAGACACCATGCTTCCTGTCTCGTCATGTGGCCGCTATTAGTTGGGATTGTTCTGGTAAGACAACTTGTGAGTTTCTTCATTATTAAAAAAAAAAAAAATTGGGATTAAATTATGAAATTCACCTTGCTGGTTGCGGTACTATTTTTATGAGCATGGTGGACGACCTGATTATTGGTTAATCCACTGATGCAGTGACCCATTGCCGTAGTAATGCAGTGTATAGTGGCCGTTCACATATTTGGAATTTGGACAGGGCATTCACTTGGATTTGGACAGCCTACAGTTTTCCAAAGTTGTTATGTATGGATCTTTATATTCCAAAAGTGTCTCTATTTCTTATTCTTTCATATGGATATAGGATCGAGTAACATTTTTATTTGCTGTTCATTGTGGGATAACGATCCAATGGCTGCATTCATGTACAAATGTGCTCAACACAGATTAGATGGCACACCTAAGTAATTGATACTGCTGATACAATAGCTGCACGCCTATATTGTAACAGCACCCTAGTCAAAAACATTTGGGAAGAAATGAGAAAAATAGGGAAAATATATACAAAAATTATTTTTCACTAATTTTCTCCATATGAAAAAATATATTTTAAATAGCCAGTTTTGGAACAATTTTTTTTGGAAAAAATAGCATATGTTATGAATAAATAACTGACATAGATTTTTTCATATAGTGAAAAATAGGGAAAAATATATCTATATATGTATTTTCCTTATTTTCTCCTAATTTTCCTGTTTGTTTATTTAAGGTACTAGCAACAGTACCCGCCCTACGGGCAGGGCTTCAATTGGGAGGCCCAAATGATTGGGAGGTTTAATGTTTAATGAACGTTTAATGAGCGTAAGAATAATGTTTAATGATCATTAAATGAATGAATGAATGTTATGAATAATGCCATTGCGTCACGTTGGCAGCAGTGACAATATAAAAATGTTTGCCAAGAACCTCAAAGAGAGAAAAGGAACTTTTATCAGCAATGTCGTCTATCCTGAAGTTCTAAGCTGAAGAAGAGGTACAAAATCATTCCATTTTTTTCCCTAGAGAAACGCATACAGTTGGTATCACGATTTGAAACATGATGGAATAATATTTACCGATATGAACAGTGATGTGGTTTTTTTAATTGAAATTCTAAAAATACTGTTTAGATTTTGATGATTTGTGTGTGATATTTAACGGATGTTTATATAAATCACGCCTCCAAATTGAAGCCCCGCTCTTAGGGCGGGTACCGTTGCTCATCATATATAATGGCGATACAACAATTTTTACCGCTTTGCTTTGAAGAATGGGAATGAAGGGGGAAGAGCGTGTTAATATGTGTGGTTGAAGGCTTTGCGTGGTGAGGGGGCTCAAAGCCAGATTTTAATCTTACAGCCGCCATAATGGTGCTCACCGTCACTGCGATGCGAAGCGAAAGACACCTCAGAGCTGTCACATTCACAATCGCTATGTCGTATGTACTCCCGATACGTGTTTCCTTCATTGTAAAATCTACCAAGTCAACAGTTAAAAGGATTTTGAGCCGATAGGTGTTACGGCCTTGGCAAGATCGATGGAGACAGTGATCTGTTAGCGTACAACACCGCCCAAATAGCTATGTGGAATTCTCTCATGTTGAGATTAAACGTCGTTTGAACTTTGGCCAAGGTCATTATTTACTTTTAATGATGTTTATATACTAATGATGTTTAATGATGTTTATATTGGTTTTGGATCGTCCTTTCCACATATCTCGTGGGATTGTGAGTTGGAGAGATGGCCGTCATGGCGGGGAGGGGGTTGGAATTCTCTCAAGCAGGGATTCAACCCGTGTCCTTATAAAAGGTCTTTGTGTGAGGTCACCGAGTCCGATCGGTGCAGCCGTTTGTGCGGCACCTGGGAAAACAACATCGTCACAATGAACGTTATGCGAATGTTATGCGGGAGTCCAAACCTGATAATGCTGGAGACCAAAGCTGAAATTGGAAAAACTAAATACCCTATTTTACTCCTGGATATCCCAGGATTACCCACCCAAAATATCGTTTGCGATCGGTTCAGCGGTTTTTGTGGTACCTTCGAACGGACAGGCAGACGGACGGACATTTGGTGAATTATAGTAAGATTTTATTTATATTTTTGTTATGGTTTTTGTAGCAAATAAATAGCTAAAAAATAGTGCACAAAACAAAAATAGCTTTGAAATAGGTTTTAAAGCTATTTCTGTGTTTTAGTCATCTGTCGGAAAAAAAACAAAGTGCAGAACATATATGATTTCAAGTTAACCATGCAGTTTGGGATTGAATAAACTAGGAATTTAATTAGCACAGAATTGAAATTTAGATATTACTGTTCATCTTATCTATTCAATTGTTAAAATTATACTTTTGGGAGAAGTGAATCTATATTATAATAGGCGACGGTGATTCTGTCTGTCTGTCCGGGGGTGTGGCTTACTCCATTTACAGAGTAGCTCCACCCATTCTTGGAGAGGCTTCATGTAAACAAATATCCACCATTTTATTAACTCGAATAGCTTTGAGGCCTGTTTAGTTAGGCCCGTGCTGTCTTTCTCTCTCACACAGGTTTATTTCAACTCTAATTCGATATATCATTTCATTTTTAACAGTGGCTAACATCGTTTTAGACTCGGTTGAAAAAAAACGGGAAGAGAATCCCATGAAAATTTCCGTTTATAGAACGAAATGAATTCTCAAAGGCCTGTAAAATAAAGCCCATTCTTTGAGTCATCCTCACAATTTTATCTCGAATTCACCATCTCATTTAATTTTTATCGATGGTTTTAGACTCGGTGTCAGAAATAATTGAGGACATTCACGCACACATGGGAAAATGCAGAGATTTTTTTTTTTAAATCGCACCACGATGATACAGGAAAATACACCGCCTAAAATAACAGTCGGGGAAAATGTCGACATATATTAAAAATTCCCTTTTTCTTTTCTGCTAAGATATTTACTTTTACTTTTGATGACAGTCGTCACAAAACGACATATATTTCTTCGTTCTTATTTCATTCACCAACATTATTATCCGGAAGTAAAAACTAAAATATGTTTCAGGAAATGACCGAGAGATATTTCTTCGTTTTTTTTATATTAGTTATGTGCGCATACACTTTAAATAGGTTTATTTGAAATCTTTAATTTTCACAATGTAATTTACTTGCCATTTGATGATTACGAGACACTTCCTCTTGAGGATCGTGACAATTCACGCGTTGCGTGGAAACTTCCATTTCCAAAATGAATGAGACGGGAGAGGAGCGAGGAGTTGGAGAGTGAGGTGTGAGTGGTTGGAGAGTGAGGGGCGAGGGGTTGGAGAGTGAGGGGCGAGAGGTTGGAGAGCAAGGAGCGAGGGGTTGGAGAGCGAGGAGCGAGGGGTTGGAGAGCGAGGAGCTAGGGGTTGGAGAGCGAGGAGCTAAGGGTTGGAGAGCGAGGAGCTAGGGTTTGGAGAGCGCGGAACTAGGGGTTGGGGAGTGAGGAGCTAGGGGTTGGAGAGTGAGGGGCTAGGGGTTGGAGAGTAGCGAGAAATTGGAGAGGAGTGAGGGGTTGGAGAGTGGGGAGCTAGGGGTTGGAGAGTGAGGAGCTAGGGGTTGGAGAGCGCGGAACTAGGGGTTGGGGAGTGAGGAGCTAAGGGTTGGAGAGCGAGGAGCTAGGGGTTGGAGAGCGCGGAACTAGGGGTTGGGGAGTGAGGAGCTAGGGGTTGGAGAGTGAGGGGCTAGGGGTTGGAGAGTAGCGAGAAATTGGAGAGGAGTGAGGGGTTGGAGAGTGGGGAGCTAGGGGTTGGAGAGTGAGGAGCTAGGGGTTGGAGAGCGAGGAGCGAGGGGTTGGAGAGCGAGGAGCTAGGGGTTGGAGAGCGAGGAGCTAGGGGTTGGAGAGCGAGGAGCTAGGGGTTGGAGAGCGAGGAGCTAGGGGTTGGAGAGCGGGGAGCTAGGGGTTGGAGAGCGAGGAGCTAGGGGTTGGAGAGCGAGGAGCGAGGGGTTGGAGAGCGAGGAGCTAAGGGTTGGAGAGCGAGGAGCTAGGGGTTGGAGAGCGCGGAACTAGGGGTTGGGGAGTGAGGAGCTAGGGGTTGGAGAGTGAGGGGCTAGGGGTTGGAGAGTAGCGAGAAATTGGAGAGGAGTGAGGGGTTGGAGAGTGGGGAGCTAGGGGTTGGAGAGTGAGGAGCTAGGGGTTGGAGAGGAGCGAGTTATTGGAGAGGAGCGAGGGGTTGGAGAGCAAGGAGCGAGGGTTTGGAGAGTGAGGAGCGAGGAGTTGGAGAGTGAGGAGCAAGGGGTTGGAGAGTGAGGGGCGAGGGGTTGGAGAGTGAGGAGCGAGGGGTTGGAGAGCGAGGAGTGAGGGGTTGGAGAGCGAGGAGTGAGGGGTTGGAGAGCGAGGAGGGAGGGGTTGGAGAGCGAGAAGCTAGGGGTTGGAGAGCGAGGAGCTAGGTGTTGGAGAGTGAGGAGCGAGGGGTTGGAGAGTGAGGAGCAAGGAGTTGGAGAGTGAGGGCCGATTTGAGCGGAGAGTGAGGAGCGATTGGAGAGGAGAGTGAGGAGCGATTGGAGGGGAGTGTGAGGAATTGGAGACGAGTGTGAGGGATTGGAGAGGAGTGTGAGGGATTGGAGAGGAGTGTGAGGGATTGGAGAGGAGTGTGAGGAAGTATTGGAGAGGCGTGTGAGGAGGTATTGGAGGGGAGTGTGAGGAGGAGTGGGATTGGAGAGGTGTGATGGTAGAGAGAGGGGAGTGTCAGGTGGAGAGGAGTGATTGGTCACATATAATGTGAAATAAATAAATTGTGTTCATTACACCATTTCTGGATCTGATTAATTGCCAGTAACCATTTTGTAAAATGTAATGTGCAGCATCTAAATCAAGATGTCCAAATGCCACACACGTCCATGCCCGTGGGATTCCCACGGGTGACCCCACTAGTATCTTATTATAATAGAGCAAACGTATATGGTTATGTCGCTATGTATGTATGTTTGTATGCGACGAAAACGTCTTCTTCTTAAATTACCACCCTCTTAATTAACCCTCTTAATTGCGTTAAGACTGCTGAGATCACTCAGACCTTTGATGACCCTTTAATTCCCCCAAGACCCTTCAGACCACCAAGACCCCTGAAGACCCAAAATACCCTGAAGACCCCCAAAGACCCAAAATACCCTTCAAGGCCCTGAGGCTCAAAAAGATCCTAAATACCCGAAGACCCAAAACACCCCGAAGACCCAAAACACCCCGAAGACCCAAAACACCCCGAAGACACAAAACACCCTGAAGACCCAAAACACCCCGAAGACCCAAAACACCCCGAAGACCCAAAACACCCCGAAGACCCAAAACACCCCGAAGACCCAAAACACCCCGAAGACCCAAAACACCCCGAAGACCCAAAACACCCCGAAGACCCAAAACACCCCGAAGACCCAAAACACCCTGGATACCTAAAACACCCCGAATACCTAAAACACCCCGGAGACCCTAAACACCCGAAGACCCAAAACACCCCGAAGACCCAAAACACCCCGAAGACCCAAAACACCCCGAAGACCCAAAACACACCGAAGACCCAAAACACCCTGAAGACCCAAAACACCCTGAAGACCCAAAACACCCTGAAGACCCAAAACACCCCGAAGACCCAAAACACCCCGAAGACCCAAAACACCCCGAAGACCCAAAACACCCCGAAGACCCAAAACACCCCGAAGACCCCGAAGACCCAAAATACCCCGAAGAACAAAAAGACCCTGAAGACCAAAAAGACCCCGAAGACCAAAAAGACCCTGAAGACCAAAAATATCCCGAAGACCCAAAAATACCCCGAAGACCCAAAAGACCCTGAAGACCCTTAAATACCAAGAAGAACCAAAAGAACCGTAAGACCAAAAAGCCCCTGAAGACCCCGAAGACCCAAAAGACACCGAAGACCCTTAAGACACCAAAGTCCCCAAAGACCCTGAAGACCCAAAACACCTAAAATACCCTTAAAGGCCCAGAGGATCCAAAAGACCCAAATGGCCCTGAAGACCCAAAACACCATGAAACCCAAAAGACACCGAAATGGTCAAAGATGCCTACCCCTCTGAAACGAAGTGTGGTGAGGCGTGCGGAGCGCGCCGAGTCATGCTAGTAAATATAATGTTGAAATTTTTGCCATGCAGATTTGCCACCTGCATATCCAAATAAATCAAATGCATGAAAATCTTCATTTTTTAAATTAAAAAACCCTGAGAGTTTTGAATCTTTTATTTGGTAAAACCATGAATACAATGTAAATAACATGAATACATATCAAAGTACCCTTTGCACATACACTGGCAATTAAGACAAATAAATAGAGTGAGAATACAATACAAACATGTACAAAACATATGAGGTATATTTCCAACTACTTTGGAATACCTGTATAACCTTTAAACTTTTGTAATGCTGAATAATGTAATTTTTTTTATACTTACGGGCTAATTCTCGTAATAGAGCTGATACACACACACACACACACACACACACACACACACACACACACACACACACACACACACACACACACACACACACACACACACACACACATCCGCACACACACACACACATCCGCACACACACACACACATCCGCACACACACACCCGCACACACACACACACACACACACATCCACACACACACACACACACACACACACACACACACACACACACACACACACACACTGACGAGAAACACACTTAACACAGCCACTGAGCTTGAGGGAAGTGCCGTCACTGCCGTCACTTCCAGGGATTCTCTGGGTACCAGTAACGTCATAACATTGGCGCCACTTTTCTCACCGTACTCAGGGGGGAATTTCCTCCTCCCCATGGATGTCAACCGGTGGGGATTTCCGTGCTCTATCCTTTTCAAGCAAGGAAGCAGCACGTACCATTTTAAAAGTCTTTGGTATGACTTGAACCAGTCCAAACCGGATGGGTGTTTTTTTAGGAGACACCATCTCCTTACTGGTTGACCGTTGGCTCCCTACAGGAGTTCATCTGCCCTTTGCCAGGTGTTCTTTTTGGTCCTGGCATGGTGTCACAGTCACCCTCCCCACTAGCACAGCCAGTGAGGGGTGTCAGTTTAGTCGCCGACAACCCGACCATGCGGCAGGTAGCACTGGGTTACATGTTACCAGTGGCAGACCTAAAAGACTGGCCTGACTAAAAACGCATGAAAATCAGTAATTATAGGGTCTGCACGGAACTGCCTCACCTGCACGTGAACTGGACGGCCCACGTGGAATCGAATGGCTTAATGTGCGGTGAGTGAAAGGTGCAGGAGAGGTCAGTTCTGCTGGTTTGGGGCACACTCGCTTGGTGCTCTCAGCACTCTCTTTCTCTCCTGCATGAACTGTCAAACTTACCTCAGGTTTAATAAGAGCTCCGGAAGTCCACACAACACTGCATGAACTCTACGAATTTCACGAACTGTTGAACCCCATAGACTGCACGAACACGTGAACTCCACAAACTGCACGAACTGTTCAACTGTACAGGTTGCATGGACTGATGAACTCATAGACTGCATGAACTGTTGGACGTACTCCACAGACTGCACTAACTGTTGGACTCCACGGACTGCACATCCGCTGTGGGCAGCCAGCCACTCTGACTCGATACGGCTCACTCTCTTCGACCCAGCCACTCTGACTTGTCCCCGGAGTGTGGGCGCAGGTTGCTACTCTCTCTGTTATCGCAATGACTTGGACATGGCCAGGACGTCGAAGGATTTATGGCAATTACAATGCTAGAATGGGGATTACATTTGGTCAAAATACTGGTGATGTGAGGTGGTTTGAGAATGAGATTTGGAAATGATCAAGCATGAGAATGGTGGTTCTAGTACGGGTGTTGGAAAACGAGGGGTTTGCAAGGATTGGTATATGAGAATGGGTATTTGTAGAGAATGGCAGTTTGAGTACAGGTGTCGGAGAATGAGGGTTTGGGAATGATGTTTGCATTCGGAGTTGGAAAATGAAGGTTTGGGAACGAGGAAGAAAACTATGATGAATAGCACAAGATTGGTGGGAAAAACCTGTAAGTCCAGGAAATATTGAAAAAATAGCAACAAATTTGGTATAAAAAACAAGGTCCATGAAAAACAGATTTGGTGTAAGAAAACAAAGTCCACTAAAACAGTTTTAAAATACCAATGAGATCGGTGGAAAGCAACTAAGTCCACAAAATAGTGAAAAAATAGCAGAGATGGGTGGAAAAAAATAAGTACAGAGAAAAACAGTTTTAACCTTCCAGCAACCTTGATGTAAAAAAATAAAATAAATTAAGTCCCTGAAAATAGTGAGCAAATATATATCAATAAAATTGAGAGAAAAACAAGGTACAGAGAAATAAGTACAGAGAATAAGTACAGAAATAAGTAGAGAGGAAAAAATAAGTACAGAGAAAAACAGTCATAACCTTCCAGCAACCTTGGATGTAAAAAAAAACCCCAAAAAATTAAGTCCCTGAAAATAGTGAGCAAATATCAATAAAATTGAGAGAAAAACAAGGGACTGTGGAGAAAAAATAGTGGAAACAGCCCTGCAACCACCCCAGAATAGTAAAAAAAAAAAAAAAAAAAAGGGAAAGGAAACCTATTATTTTGCTATTTTTTGGAAAAAAAAGTTTTAAAAAAGAGTTGAAATGCCAAACATAGAATTTAAAAATAGGTAAAACAAGTACAGATACATTCAACAAAGCACATGGCACGGCCCCCATGCCAAATAAATAACATATCCTCCAGCACGTGACATTGCCGGGGTGCCTTTGGCAGCAAGCAATGCCGCCGTGCAGCACAAAAAGACTATTTGGAGGGAAATATGTACAATAATGGATTGATTAATTGCGTAATTAAATAAATAAATAATAATCATAAAATAATTAATTTCTTAGTGTGCTATTCTTAGTAATTAGAATAGCATACCTAAACCACCAGTGTTTCATCCAAGTCTGTAACTGTTTGAAAATCAATCAATTGGTTAATCAAAAATTAAGTAAATTAATTGATGAATTGATTAATTAATAAATAATCGATTAATTGATGAATCAATAAATCACAAATATCCTTTATAGCCAAATCAGCTTCCTCGCTCAAAAGGTGCCTGAGATGTTGCCCAGATGAGAAATGAAATAAACAAGTACACATACATTCAAAGTACACCGCCCCATGCCAAATAATTAAATATGCTGCAGCGCGGCATTGCCGGGGCGCCTCCGCCCGGTAATACCGCAGTGCAGCTCATTGAGGCTGCATTGGGAGGGAGAGGTGTACACTAATTGATTGATTAATTGTATAATTAAAATCAATAAAAGATTATCACAAAATATTTTCATAATCAATTGGCTAATCGCATAACTAAACCACTAGTGCTTCATCCGAAGATGTATCTTTTAGAAATTTAATTAAATAAGTCATTTATAAAAAATTAAATAATTAATTGATTACTCAATAAATAATTAATCGATTAATCAATAAATAATTAATAGATGAAATGATTAATCAATAAATCAAAAATATCCTTGATAGCCACATCACTTGGTCACTCATGTCCAAATATTAGCTTCCCAGCTCAAAAGGTGCCTGAGATATTGGCCAAATGAGAAAGAAAATAAATAAATGATTAATAATGAAAATAAATAAATAATAATCATAAAAAATTAAATTATTAATCAATTTGGTCAGAGAACACATAAACTACCACTATTTCATCAGAATCTGTAACTTAAAAAAAAAAATTTTTTTGTCATTAATCAAATAATTAAATAATTAATCGATTAATTGATTAATTAATAAATCAAAAATATCCTTTGCAGCCAAATCACCTGGTCATTGGCATGTCCAAATATCAGCTTCCTAACTCAAAAGGTGCCTGAGTTAATGGTCAGAAGAGAAAGGAAATTTGATTAATTAAATAAATACTTAATTAATCGCTAATAATTAAATAACTCCTCAATTTATTGATTAATCAAAAAAAAAAATACCGTTTTTGACAAAGGACTTGCTCACTATTGTGCCGAAATTTCAGCTTCCTAGCTCAAAGGATGGCTGAGATATCGCCCGGACAAACAAACAAGAAAACAAACAAGAAAACAACCAGAGTGAAAACTGAGTACTCCCTTTCAGCGTGCGTCACTGCCGAGCCCCCTTCGGTGCCCAGCAATGACGATTTGCAATGCCTGGAGATGGCATAGGAAAGGTGCGGTGTACAATAAGTACTTAACGTCTTAACTAATCGATAAAATGAAGTAATTAATTGATTAATCAAAAAATAAAATACAGTTTTTGCCAAAGCACTTGCCTACTACTACTACTACTACTACGTGTTTATACATAATGTTGATCAGACAATCACAACCATAACACCAAAAAAGAAACCAGTGCGTAAAAGAACAAAGTTACCTTGTCAGATTTGCCCAAACAGCTTTGTCAGCTGCGGCGGATTTCAGTTCGTCCGTATGCAGCCCAGTGTCACTGCAGACAATATTAAGCAACGTCAGGTTCGGCCGACCAACTCTCCTTTCTGATGGCTTCCAAATTAGGACGCTATTTGCTGCTGCTTCTTCGTGCCGGAGGACATGACCCACCAATCTCAAACGCCTCTTCCTCACAACATCAGAATTTTTTTCCAAATGACCATGTAGTTAAATGTTTGTGATGTGGTCTTGCCAACGGATGTTGAGTGTTTTACGGAGGAGCTTGGTGTAGTTGCCATCGATTTTACGTGTCATGCTACTAGTCAGCATCCACGACTCGCACCCATAGAGTAACATCGATTCAACTGAAGCTTTACATAGCCGGATGTTGGTGCTTCGTTGCAGCGGGGCGCGTCAAACTTTCTCAAGCTTGTTTGCTGCTGCAGCTGACGTCATAGGTAGTGTTAGTATATGAGCCAAGGTATTTGAAGTCTTGAACTATCTCGAGCACTTCACCATTTGCTGCCCTGAGAGTTCGTTGTTCATTCGGTCGATGATATACGTGCATGTACTTTGTTTTTGAGGCGTTACTAAGAAGACCAACTTTGCTGGCTATATCTTCGATTCTTGATGGGATGTCCTGTGCATCTTGTGGTGAATCAGCAGCGACAGCGATGTCATCAGCGTAGTCGAGGTCAGATAGTTTCTGAGCAGGGTGTCTTCTGCTCATGTGACATTGCAGTGTGACACCATCTTCCTCCTTCAATGCGGTACACATCACATAGTCGAGCACCATAATGAACAAGAAAGGTGGAAGACTGGAAGAGTGTCGCCCTGCAGTACTCCCGCAGTGACGTCAAATACCCGAGTTGGCCTATCAGGTGTGAGGACAACAGCAGAAGTGCAATTATACATCTGATCGTGTTTGTTATCTTAGACGGTATACCATAGGCACGTAGTATTTTGAACATAGCGTCTCTGTCTATTGAGTCAAACACTTTTGTAAAGTCGACAAATAACAGCACAAGCTCCCTGTCCAGCTTGTTGTTTCTGGCTTCTTTAACCAGCCTTCGCAGTGCAAGAATCTGACCAGCTGTAGATCGACTTTGGCTAAAGGCATTTTGGTTAAAGCGGAGCATTGGGTCAATGGTTGGTCGAATGCGATTGAGCAACATTTTGTTGTAAATTTTGGCTGCGGTTTGTGTCAAGCTGATTCCACGATAGTTTGTGGGAAATGCCAAATTACATTTCTTGTGAATGGGAACTATTCCAGCTTAATCCCATTGACTATGGCGACCTCCATTAAGTGTTCTGTTGCAGAAGTGTAACAATATAGACTTCACATCAGGCAGTTTCCAAGTTTTGACTCCAAGGCCATCCATGCCTGGTGCTTTATCACACTTTATTTGACCGAAAGCTGCATCCAGTTCTTCCATTGAGAAAGGATCCGCCGAGATCTCTTGGTGAGTGTCAGACTTTTGTTATGTTCAGTGCTTCTTCTGGAGCTGCAACAGCGAGAATGTTTGTGAAATGCTGGCTTCAGGAACTGGCCGATGGCTGGCTGGCTGGCCTGAATGCTTCAGGGAACTTCGGCTTTGGTGTCAGATGGGTTTTTTTTTTTTTTTTTGTATACAAGATCGAGGCTCGTGAAAGAGCTAACATTAATCACACAAAAAGTCAAACCGACACACAAGACACAAAAAATAAGGGGAGCGGCAGACAAGATGGGGAGAGAGGGAGAGAGGAGACAGGGGAGAGAGGAGAGGGGGAAGGACGCAAACACAACATTTGAGAGCAGGGACAACGGGAGAAATGTGGGAGGGGGAGGGCTTTGGGGGAGGTGGGAGAGGTATAAAACATATGAACACTGCAAGGACTTACAGGAAAGAAGTTGGAATTTAAAAAAAAGAAAAAAAAAGTGTATCTGGGGTGAATTAGCGGGGGTAGAAAAGATCAAGGTTTTGGATGGGGGAAGATAAGAGATGGTGGTGAACAGCTGTTTTAAAGACCTGGAGGGAGGAGTGGGATTGAAGGGAGTGGGGGAGTTTGTTCCAGAGGTGGGAGAAAAGGGGAATGAAAGAGTGAAGGTGAGCAGAGAGCCTAGATTTTGGCAGTTTAACCATAAGAGGCAGATCTTGTGCGACCTGTAGGAATATTGGGGGAGCAGAGCACAGAGAGAGCTGGGGGAGCAAGGCCTGAGAGGAGTCGGTAGAAGACAGAAAGACCACCAACCTGCCTGCGGTGAGTGAGTGAAAGGCCCTCGGAGTTAACTTCATCACAGGAGATTCCAATGATTCTCAATAGGGTTCTGCCTTCTGTGCATATGTCAACAAACTTTAATGTCGGACTGCTCTTCAGGTGTAGTTTCTCTCCACCTTCTGGATATAGCATCATTCATGTCAATTTTCAAGCTTGCTCACTTGCTCACTATTGTGCCGAAATTTCAGCTTCCTAGCTCAAAGGATGGCTGAGATATCGCCCAGACAAACAAACAAGAAAAGAATAAAACAAGAAAGAAAGAAACCGGAGTGAAAACTGAGTACTCCCTTTCGGCGCGCATCCTCGCCGGCTCCCCTTCGGTGCCCGGTGATGACGTCATGCAGCTCATGGAGATGGAATAGGAAAGGAGTGGTGTCCAGAAATGTTGCAATACCATGCTGAAAATGGAGCAGGGCACTTTCATCATCCATTAACCAGCTGACATGACAGGAGAGCATGACAGGATAGTTGACTGTGGTTTTTTTTATATACCTCTTTAAGTATGTGTTTGCCTACTTGTCAAAGAGGATCCAAACCTTCTTTTTTTGTTGTTAAAGGCATTTTAGGCAAAAATATTGAATCCGACACAACATCAAAAATAATTTAAAACATAATTAAAGGCTGGTAGGCGGTTCTGGGATATAGTTCATGTGAGGTGAGATAATCAGGTAGAGATGGGCCAGCAAAAATTGCCCATTGAAAGGTGGATTATGAATTTATGACCACAAGGAAATTTACTGATTCCACCATTAATGCAAATGGATCCAATGTTCATGTTAATATTTATATAATGTCACCTTTTTATGGAAAACACGAGATATAAAGGTGACAGTAAATATGATTTTTAATTGAACCACTTATTATTTTTATTAATATTATATTTGCAGCTCCAGATATAACAGTGGCTTTCCTGTGAGATTTGGCAGCGACATCCATAGTGATGAAAAATTATTTTGAGGAAATCCAATAAAATAGAGCATTTTTACCCTCACCAGAGGAGAGGGTATTGTATTGCATTTGAGTCCGTTTGTTTGTCGATCTGTCTGTCTGTTTGGTTGTCCGCACAGAATAAATATGATTTTATCTGCAACCGTTGGTCCGATTGTCAGGAAAGTTTAACCATAGGTGCAACTCCACCTGTAGAATTTTTAACGATAATTATGATGTTATAGGATATGATGTCATCTCTCCCGAGATGGTATGGGCGTCATCTTGGGAAAACCAAAAAACCTTGCACCTCTTTATCTCCGAAAGCGCTGCATAGAAAAAATTGAGACATGGCTCATTGTAAAGAACTCTCCATGTGGAATAACATATGTTAATGATGATGTCATAGGTGCCTCCATTATGATGTCATAATTCGACAAGTACAAAACTTCATCCGATGAAGATGAAATTTCTTGAGCGTCATCCATGGATAAATTGGTGGAGGAAAAAATGATTATGACGTCATCGGCCACGTAATTCGAACGCCATATCTGTTTTTACACAAAAGCCTTAAAAACGAAACGATGCAGCGGCACTTCCCACCACACTTGGGGATGCACTTCGCCAGTGGTTTGAGCTAGTCACCAGCATGTAGTGTGTGAAGGGACCTCCCTGGTGTTACATTGGCATTGCTGCTTTCGTACATTGTCAATATTGGTCGTGGTTTGGTTTTGCCTTGCACGCGACAAACATTGCTCGAGTAGTGTTTGTTTTATGGATGCAGTCGTGCCAAGATGGCAATCGAAAGAAAACTTTGGGATTGCTCAACCATCCACAAAAAATGGATGAACGATTAGAGCCAAACAGGAAATTAGAGCTGTCTGCCTTGACATATCACGTGCCTTTGATACTGTCTGGCACCCCGCTCTGCTCCCCAAACTCTCTTCCTATGGTATCCATGGAAATCTCCACGCATGGCTTGCGGACTTCCTCTCTGGTCGTAGTCAACGTGTGGCCCTGAATGGGTTTCTCTCATCTCCCCTTCCTGTTCAGGCTGGAGTTTCCCAAGGCAGTGTTCTGGGCCCCGTGCTTTTTCTGGTCTTCATCAATGATCTCTCTGACTCTCTTGAAAATCCTCTCTATCTCTTTGCTGATGACTCCACTCTCTGCCGCTCCATTCCTCATCCCTCGGATCGGCAGTCTGCAGCCTCCTCTCTCTCTGCAGACCTGGACAAAATCACAGACTGGTCAAACAAGTGTAACATGTCTTTCAATCCTGACAAATCTCACACTCTTACTATGTCTCTCCGAAAAGACCGACTGCACAACCCTCCCATCTACTTTCTAAACAATCCTTTCCAAGAAGTTCTGTTACTCAAGCTTTTGGGTCTCACTATCTGCCATTATCTTTCCGGGGAAAACCACATTTCCAATCTGGCCTCCAAAGCCAGTCCTCGACTGGGCATCCTCCATCGTGCGAAGTCCGTCCTTGGCACACCTGAGCCCCTCACCACATACAAGGCTTTCATCCACAGTTCAATGGAATACTGTTCTCCCCTCTGGGCTGGTACTCTGGCCTCACACATAGCTCGTCTTCACGCCGTTGAAACCAAAGCTTTCAGAATCATTGGAATCTCCTGCGATGAAGCTTATTCCGAGGGCCTTTCACTCACTCACCGCAGGCAGGTCGGTGGTCTTTCTGTCTTCTACCGACTCCTATCCAGCCTAGCTCCCCAAGCTCTATCTGTGCTCTGTCTCCCAAATATTCCTACAGGTCGCACAAGATCTGCCAGCAACCCTCTTCTGGTGAAATTGCCAAAATCAAGACTCTGCTCACCTTCACTCCTTCGTTTTTCTTTACTCCGGCCCCAGGAACAAACTCTCTCACTCTCTTCAATGTCGTGCTCCTCGTGCTTCAAACTCCTCTTGTCGTGCTTCAAACTCCTCTTCAATTCGCTCCAGGTCTTCAAAACAGCTGTTCACCACCATCTCTTATCTTCCCCCATCCAAAACCTTGATCTCCTCTACCCCCGTTAATTCACCCAAGATCCACTTTTTTTGAAATACCGACTTCTTTCTTTCCTGAAAGTTCTAGCAGTGTCCATGTGTTTTATACCTCTCCCACCTCCCACCCCCCTTCCCACGCCTCCTCCCCCCAAGCCCTCTCCCTCCTTCAGATCTCCCATTGTCCCTGTTCTCTGCTGTGGTACTTGTGTGCTTCCCTCTCTCTCCCCATCTTGTCTCCCGCTCCCTTTGTTGTATGTTTTGTGTGTCCGTTTGTTTTTTGTTTGTTTTTGTGATTGATGTTAGCTCTTACACGAGCCTTGATCTTGCATACAAAAAACAAACAAAAAAAAACCACTGAAGACACGCCCTGGCGAGGGTCTGCAATCTCTGTTTGCTCTTTCTCGTTAGCAGTTGCATATTGTTGATTTGCCTATGAATATTTGTAAGAAAAAAAAAATCAATTTGTTGTCATCTCATTTCCACAGATTGTCAGCATGGGGTGTAGGTAGGTGGTAGAGGTGGTATGTCTAGATCGACTGCAAAGTGAGAGAGTGAGTATGAGATGACACAGTGACACCAAAATGCACCACATAAGGTGTAACACCAGGGATCATTCCAATGTTCACACTTTCTGTTTGTGTCTATTTGCAGTCTGGTTCTTGACAGTTGAGCAATGACAGCATGGTCCATAAAACCTAAGCTCGAGGGATAGTGGAATGTGAGGTGGGATTTTGAGTGTGTAGCAAGCCGAGAGCTGTTATTTTGTGCAGGATTTATGAATTGGCTGTTGACTGGGCCTAACTATTATTTTCTTTTTACATTTTGGAATGCCATCGGCACAACATGGAATATTGAAAGTAAACTGCATCGGCCCTACTTATTTGCCACATCTCTTTTGCCTCATGTTCTTTCTGCTTCTCAGAAATGTAAAAATTCCATGGTTTTTGGCTTTAGGGCATTGGTGTCATATCTCGTGATAACATTTAATGTTAATTTGAAGTGTGTGTGTGTGTGTGTGTGTATGTTAAACCTAGCTTGATGGAGCAGTAAAGCAAAGTTCATGTCCCATAACAGCCAGAGCTGCATGATCTGTAAGCAGTAATGTCTGTCTGCCACATGATCACCTTATCACTGTCTTACTGCCTCACCATCCAGGAGGTGGAGTTGTGGTCGGGCATAACAATAATCCAAACAAGGCCCTTTCGACATGATAAATGTATCATGGCATTTCATGGCATTATGCATTTATCAGGTCGGAAGGGCCTTATTTGGAATATATATATATATATATATATATATACACATGTGACAGATGTAACATGTGACAGAATCACCACTCGCATGTAAAAATGAAATGCTCCATAGAACAGTCATGCGTTGATTTACTACACTAGTACACTATGGACAGTTGTCATGCAAGCAATCAGAAAATTCCATCCCTCAAGGAGGACTATTCTTCTGTATAATTCACCAACAAACGAAAAGAAGTTGAGTGTGAAGATCAGTCTGCACCAAAGTGAAGATCTCTTCCACACATCTCGACTGCTTTTCGTTTGTTGGTGAATTCAACAAGCAGATGAACAGTGTCGCAATGTGTGCAGAATAGTCCCAGGCTATGCAAATATTTTTATGCTCCTGCAACCAAAGGCTGCCGGAGGCCTCATGTTGTCGGGTTGTTCATTTGGCCGTGTGTACGTCCGCGCATGCATCGCAGATTTTCGTTACCGCGATAACTTGTGTCATTTGGGGAAACTTGGTAGAAGTATGTACTATAATGAAAAGTTGAACCTATTAGATTTTAAGGTCAAATATGAAATGTAATGTGACCTTTAGCTGAAAGCACGTCAGATTTTTTTTTTTTGTTACCACAATAACTTACGCACCACTGAACGGATTTCAACCAAAGTCAGCACAAGTATGGACGGTAATACAAAGATTAACCGATTCGATTTTGGGTTCAACAGGTCAAAGGTCATGTGCACTTTGAAAATAATTTTGCAGAGCTTAACTCGAGTTGGAAGCATGTGATGCTCTCTCTTTCCTCTCCCATCCGACGTTTAATTTTCACATGACCTTTAATTGAGATCAAACATAACAGTGGCTTGACATATAACATGGACGGAGGCACATCCATCAACGCGTTCACGTTGAATTAAGTTTTCTCACTCTCGGTTAATACGTTGAGAAACAAAATTTCGACCAGTTTGAGGGCCCCATATCTGAATCATTTGGCTGCTGTATAGACAACTGCATTGGTGTTACATCCTGTAGGGAGCATATTGAACGGTTTATTGACTTCGTCAATTAATTCCACCCTGTCCATGATTTGAGTGGAGGATTCTGGTACTGTCCTTTGTTCACCTTTCTCATTATTAATGTTTAAGTCAGAGAATGGACTTGCCACCACTGTGCATTGCAAAACTATGGATAACCACAGCTAACTTCTTTCTGTATTCACCATACCAGCTTCTACCATGAAAAGTTCAATTCCATATTCCAAATTACTCAGGCTCCACTATCTGTGCAGCAACACTTTTTTTTCCTTTTTTTTTGTATACAAGATCGAGGCTCGTGAAAGAGCTAACATTAATCACAAAGAAAGACAAACCAACACATAAAACATATAACATGGGGAGCGGTAGACAAGATGGGGAGAGAGGGGGAAGGAAACAAACACAACATTTGAGAGCAGGGACATCGAGAGATCTGTGGGAGGGAGAGGGCTTTGGGGGGGGGGGTGGGGGGGGGGAGGCTTGGGAAGGGGGGGGTGGGAGAGGTATAAAACATATGGACACTGCAAGGACTTCCAGGAAAGAAGTTGGAATTTCAAACAAAGTGGATCTGGGGTGAATTAGCGGGGGTAGAAAAGATCAAGGTTTTGGATAGGGGAAGATAAGACATGGTGGTGAACAGCTGTTTTAAAGACCTGGAGGGAGGAGTGGGATTGAAGGGAGTGTGGGAGTTTGTTCCAGAGGCGGGAGAAAAGAGGAATGAAAGAGTGAAGGTGAGCAGAGAGCCTAGATTTCGGCAGTTTAACCATCAGAGGGTTGCTGGCAGATCTTGTGCGACCTGTAGGAATATTTGGGGGACAAAGCACAGAGAGAGCTGGGGGGAGCAAGGCCGGAGAGGAGTCGGAAGAAGACAGAAAGACCAACTACCTGCCTGCGGTGAGTGAGTGAAAGGCCCTCGGAGATAGCTTCATCGCGGGAGATTCCAATGATTCTGAAAGCTTTGGTTTCAACAGTGTGAAGCCGAGCTAGGTGTGAGGCAGGAGCACCGGCCCATAGGGGAGAACAGTATTCCATTGAGCTGCAGATGAAAGCCTTGTATGTGGTGAGGAGCTCAGGTGTGCCTAGGAAGGACTTCGCACGACGGAGGATGCCAAGTCGGCGACTGGCTTTGGAGGCCAGCTTGGAAATGTGGTTTTCCCAGGAAAGATCATGGCAGATAGTGAGACCCAAAAGCTTGAGCGACAGAACTTCTTGGAGAGGATTGTTGAGAAAGTCGATGGGAGGGTTGTCCAGTCGGTCTTTTCGGAGAGGCATCGTAAGAGTGTGAGATTTGTCAGGATTGAAAGACATGTTCCACTTGTTTGCCCAGTCTGTGATTTTGTCCAGGTCTGCAGAGAGTGAGGAGGCTGCAGACTGCCGATCTGAGGGAAGAGGAATGAAGCGACAGAGAGTGGAGTCATCAGCAAAGAGATAGAGAGGATTTTCCAGAGAGTCGGAGAGATCATTGATGAAGACCAGAAAAATCACAGGGCCCAGAACACTGCCTTGGGGAACTCCAGCCTGAACAGGAAGGGGAGATGAGAGAAATCCATTCAGGGCCACACGTTGACTACGACCAGAGAGGAAGTCTGCAAGCCATGCGTGGAGATGCACATGCACTTCCTTTCTTTGCCGAGTGGCCCTTTCCCACCTCCATTGTGGCTGGTGTGTTCGAGCATTGACAGACAAATGGCTTTACAACCCTCTGAGAAAAAGCTTGAAAAAAGGATTACATTCACATTTTGACCTGCCATGCCATCAACCTTTGAGGTGTTTCAAAGGAACTTCATCCATCATCCAAAAGAAATTCAAAGTTTTACAGAAGGATCCTGAAACTTCCTCGATTTTCCCATATTTCTTTCAAGTGGGACGGAAATTTGTGAAATTCCCTGGTTGAAGGACCGTTACTGCCTGACGTCCCACCAGGAACACCTAAGTATTGAAGGTGTCACTTTAACACCTCTCTTTTCATCAAGACAACCACTTTGATCTCAGGACCCAACAGCAGTTTTAAAGTCAGTGACCACTTTGACTTCACCTCTACATATAAGTCTCGGGTCACTTTCTTCATTTCAGCACCACGGACAGTCGTAGATGCAAAGCACAAAGTATTATCACTTTTTTTGCTTCTTGTTTGTTACCCTCGCCAGAGGAGAGGGTATTGCATTTGAGTCCGTTTGTTTGTCTCTTTGTCTGTCTGTTTGTTTGTTTGTCTGTTTGTCCGCACAGAATAAATATGATTTTCTCTGCAACCGTTGGTCCGATTGACAGGAAATTTTCACCATAGGCGCAACTCCACCTGGAGAATTTTTTAATGATAATTATGACATCATAGGTCACGTGGTTCCGCCGCCATCTTGGAAAAATCGAAAAAATTTGCACCTCTATATCTCGGAAAGCGCTGAATAGAACAAATTGAGACATGGCTCATTGTAAAGAACTCTCCATGGGGAATAAAATATGTTAATGATGATGTCATATGTGCCTCCATTATGACGTCATAATTCGACATGTACAAAACTTCATCCAATCAAGATGAAATTCCTTGAGCGCCATGTCGGCATAAACTGGTGGAGAAAAAAAACAATGATGACGTCATCAGTCACGTGGTTCGGCCGCCATATTTGTTTTAACACAAAAGCCTTAAAAACTGCTGAAAATACATCCTGGTGAGGGTTTGCAATCTCTGATTGCTCTTTTTCTTGTTTCTCTATTGTTTTCCATTTCCTCCCAGTTCCAGTCCCCTTGATTTCGTACCCCTGAACATTCCGTCATGAGGTGTCAGAATGAGTCATTTTCACCCCTTGTGCCCCTTGACCTCTGACCCCGTGCTGACACCTCTGATTCTCTCCCACCCTATATCAACCGTGGCCCCTATCCCATCGTCCTCTTTTGCTCCAATGAAGGGTTATAATGCCTGAAACGGCGTCTTCTCCTTTCTTTCTTCCATACTTCATTCAGCATTATGGTGATTCCATTGATTGCATGTGTATTAATATGGAGAACCTTTGCTTTACCATACTTTAGCCTTGGGGCCAATCTACGCATACTTAGCTTTTCTATGACGTTTTTATTTTTTAAATGGAATGTAGAAATGATGGCCAGTGCTCCCCAAACAGAAAATGTTTATAGTATGAGGTTACATTTTCACCCTCGAAGTTGGGATGTATGCATTTGTGTGTCCGTGAGCCTTAGAGGCAAGGGGCATGTGATTAGTTTGGCAAGTTTAGCTTGTCCGTATACTTTTGTCTTGTGGCCAAAGTACACATACTTAGCTTTGTTGTAATATTTCATTGCTTTCTTTTTTTATGTTATAAGAGAATATCTCTCAAGAGATATCACAGCCAGGGAGCCATAAACATGACCATGGATTGATTCGTTTCCCTAAAGGGTGAGCTGTCAATTTGCTAAGAAAAGGCTTCTCAGGCCAATTTAGGCTGACTGATACCGCAGTTAGCAGTGTAGCACCTGTCACTGCTTGTGTGCAGTGGGCTTGCTGTGTTTTTTTTTTTCCCACAGACTGCAACTGCGTTGGAATGCATATTTAATTTTGACATCTGAAGTTGAGGATCCAGAGTAAGAATTTAATAGACTGAAAGAAGGGCAGAATGAAATAGCTGAAGAGCAAATTGGAATTTGACAAAAGGAAAGGAGCATTTGGGTATCCATAGAAAGTAGATGTTATTTCGTATAAAAAGTCAAGGCCCATGGAAAAGATAGAACCAAGATGCAACAGAACAAAATGAAGAGTCGAAATAAGGGGAAATCAACAAACAGCAGTGTCGATGGACAAAATAGAAGGATACTTGGACAAATAAGGGATTTGGGGAGAAATGAGGAGTGAGGGAGGATGCATGGGGTGGACAAGATATGTACAAGAGCAAACTCTCAGGAAAGAAAAACTGGGAATTTGGAAAGAGGATGGCTTGAGGTGGGGAGTTAATTGGGCTAGAAAAGATCATGGTTTTGGATGGGGGATGATATGAGATGGTAGTAAACAGCTGTCTTGAATACCTGGGGGGGAAGAATGACATTGAGGAGAGTGTGGAAGTTAATTCGACAAGTGGGCAAAAAAAAAATGAATGAGTGGAGGTGAGCAGTGATTCTGGATTGTTGGAGTTTCACCAGAAGGGGGTTGCTTGTTGTCCACGTGCACCCTGCAGAAACCTAGAGGGTGGGGACAATGCATGGAATGACCATGCATTTTTGCCCTGAGGGATAGGATGTATGTTTATTGTATCACCCTGAGCTTTGGCCTTGGGGCTGAAGTACACGTGCTTAGCTTTGTTGTTATGTTTGGATTTATTTTTTACCTTTTATCAATGAAAAAGGCATTCCTCATGAGATATGACGGCCAGGGAGCCAGACATCCATCTGTGTATTGATCGATCCTTTTCCCAAGGCTGGTCTTGGAGAATTGCCAACAATGGGGTTCTAATGCCGACGTCGGCTGACTAATTATGTGGTTTGCAGCATAGCAGCTCATACCTCTTTTAGCAGTTTATATTTGTTCTGTATTTTTCACAGACTGCAACTTTGCTGGAATGATAATTAAATTTTGATTATGTATTTGTCTGTACTAGCAGTTTAGCCACCCTCCGAGTGGGTGGAGTTTACGCATCCTCCAGGTGGGTGGAGTTTACGTATCCTCCAGGTGGGTGGACTATACACAGCCTCCGGGTGGGTGGAGTTTACGTATCCTCCAGGTGGGTGGAACTTTACACATCCTCCGGGTGGGTGGAGTTTACGCATCCTCCAGGTGGGTGGACTTTACACATCCTCCGGGTGGGTGGAGTTTACGCATCCTCCAGGTGGGTGGACTTTACACATCCTCCGGGTGGGTGGAGTTTACGTATACTCCAGGTCGGTGGAACTTTACACATCCTCTGCGTGGGTGGAGTTTACGTATCCTCCAGGTGGGTGGAACTTTACATATCCTCCGGGTGGGTGGAGTTTACGCATCCTCCAGGTGGGTGGAACTTTACACATCCCCCGGGTGGGTGGAGTTTACGCTTCCTCCAGGTGGGTGTAACTTTACACATCCTCTGCGTGGGTGGAGTTTACGTATCCTCCAGGTGGGTGGAACTTTATGGATCCTCTAGGTGGGTGGAGTATGCGCAATATTTGCTGAAAAGGGGAACCCCGTGCTGCTCCTATGATGAAGGAGAAAATAACAACAAACCTTGTATGGTAACGGAGAATATACAGATGAGAAGGAGAGAGAATGAATAAGAGGCCGAGACTAAACTTGCACAAATCCAAAGGAACTTGGTGCCTTATATGATGGTCAATTATATAAAATTAATGAATTTGCATATGTTCCACTACTAAGTCAATAATTGCAACATACTCACATTCCAATGGTACATAATTATTAGACGTTCTCACGTGTTCCAGTGGTACGCAATTAATAGATGGACGCACGTTCCAATAGTATGGAATTAATAGGTGTATGCACATTCCAATAATACGTAATTAATAAATGTACTCACGGTCCAATACTATGGAATAAAAAAAACTTGATAGAAGTCGGTATTACAAGTCAAAATGTCATAAAACATGTCAATTCTCGACATGAAACCCAGCGACATCAGGAATTATCATGATCATTTTGGGTGTATGTTTGTCTGACTTGTATGTACTCCTGCTCCACTGAACCAAATTAACTTAAAACTGCAGCTTGTGTTCAGGGTGTGTAGCAGAGGTTTTAGGGAGTTGGGACTGTTATGCCTAACTTGTATTTCAACATTAACGTGCGAGAATTATTATAATTTAGGTTTCTTTTTTTTTTGAGAACCCTACATAAATCCCATACACTAAAAACTATATCTGTTAAGAACCTAATATTTTTCACAAACGTAGTCTAATGTTTTTAGTGTATGGGAATTATTTAGGGTTCTCGAATAAAAAAAAAATCACCCTGTACTATACTCTAGGCAGAGGATTCTCTTCTGGAGAACAATGGCTAGGAAAATCTGTCCAGTACAGATACTGCCCAGAAGAAGGCAAACAATTTCCGTTCATGCCTAATAAACTGCAATCATGATCAGAAATCTAAGAGATAAAGCTCTGGTGCTGTATGGTGAGCCCCCTGGTTCATCCAAATGAGTACTGGGAAGAGGAAGAGGAAAGTGCTTTGATAAGTACAGTATCTCCAGAAAGTATTCACACCCCTTGACTTTTTCACAATTTGTTGTGTTAAAGCCTGAATTAAAAATGGATTAAATTGAGATTTTTTTTGTCACTAATCTACACATAATACCCCATAATGTCAGTGGATTTATTTTCGGAAAAATTAATTGAAAATGAAAAGCTGAAATGATTTGAGTCAATAAGTATTCAACCCCTTTGCTATAACACTCAAAATTGAGCTCAGGTGCATCCAATTTCCTTTGATCATCCTTGAGATGTCTCTACAATTTGTTTGTAGTCTACATGTGGTCAATTCAATTGATTAGGCGGTATTTAGAACGAAACACACCTTTCGATATAACATCTGAAGACAGTGCTATCACCACATTTGACAGTGCTATCAGAGCAGAAACTCTACCATGGGGTCTAAGGAACTCTTCGTAGAACAACGAGATAGAATTGTGAGGAGGCATAGATCTCGGTAGGGATATAAAACAATTTCTAGAGTGTTGAAAGTTCCCAAGAGCACAGTGAGCTTCATCATTAGGAAATGGAAAGAATATGAAATGACCTAGACTCTTCCTAGAGCTGGTCGTCCGACCAAATGGAGCAACTGGACAAGAAGGACCTTGGTCAGGGAAGTGACCAAGAACCCAATGACCACTCTGACAGAACTAGAGTTCCTTGGTTGAGAAGGGAGAACCTGCCGGAAGGACAAAAGTCTCTGCAGCACTTCACAAATCTAGGGTTTATGGGAGAGTGCCTAGATAGAAGCCACTCCTGAGGAAAAAGACACATGACAGCACGCCTTGATTTGTAAAAAGGCACGACAAAGACTCTGAGAGCATGAGGCAAAATATTCTGTGGTCTGATAAGATTAAAGTTGATCTCTTTGGCCTGAATGTAAAGCGCTATGTCTGGCGGAAACCGAGCACAGCTCATCACCCATCTACAACCATCCCTAACGTGAAGCATGATGGTGGCAGCATCATGCTATGGGGATGCTTTTCAGCAGCATGGACTGGTAGACTTGTAATGATAGAGGAAAGAATGAATGGAGCCAAATACAGCCAAATAATTTAGGAGAATCTGCTTCAGAGTGCAAAAGACCGTAGACTGCGATGAAGATTTATGTTCCAACAGGTTAATAACCTCAAGCATACAGCCTAAGCAAGACTGGAATGGCTTCAGAACAAAAACATGAAAGTCCTTGAGTGGCCCATCCAATGCCCAGACTTGAATCCCATTGAACATCAATGGAAAACCTGAAAATTGCTGTTCACCGTCATGATCCCCATCCATTTTGACAGAATTTGAGCAAATATGCAAGGAAGAATGGGAGGAACTCCCCAAATCCAGATGTGCAAACCTGATATAGACATACCCAAGAAGACTCAAAGCTGTAATAGCTGCAAAAGGCGCTTCTACAAATTATTGACTCAAGGGGTTGAATATTTATGTAAATTAAATGTTTTTGTAATTAATTTTTAATTAAAATGAACTCCTCTTTGACATTACGTGATATTATATGTAGATCAGTGACAAAAACAATCTCAATTTAACCCATTTTAAATTCAGACTGTAACACAACAAATTTGAAAAAATCAAGGGGTGTGAATCAATTTGGATTCAGACCAGGTCATTCTACTCTGGACATGCTGCTTCTGCTGTCTCAACAATGGATGGAGGTCCTCAATGCCAAACAGGAAATCAGAGCTGTCTCCCTCGACATATCTCGTGCCTTTGATATGGTCTGGCATCCCACCCTGCCCACCAAACTCTCCTCGTATGGTATCCATGGAAACCTCTACGCATGGCTTGCAGACTTCCTTTCTGGTCGCAGTCAACGTGTGGCCCTGAATGGAATTCTCTCTTCTCCCCTTCCTGTTCCGACTGGAGTTCCTCAAGGCAGTGTTCTGGGCCATGTGCTTTTTCTGGTCTTCATTAATGATCTCTCCGACTCTCTGGAAAATACTCTATCTCTTTGCTGATGACTCCACTCTCTGCCGCTCCATATCCCAACCCTCAGATCGCAGGCAGCAGCCTCTTCAGTCTCTGCAAACCTGGACAATATCACAAACTGGTCAAACAAGTGGAACATGTCTTTCAATCCTGACAAATCTCACACTCTCACTTTGTCTCTGCAAAAAGACAATCTGGACAACCCTCCCATCTACTTTCTGAACAATCCTCTTGAAGAAGTTCTGTCACTCAAGCTTTTGGGTCTCACATTCTGCCATGATCTTTCCTGGGAAAACCACATTTCCAAGCTGACCTCCAAAGCCAGTCGCCAACTGGACATCCTCCGTCGTGCGAAGTTCTTTCTGGGCACTTCTCACCACACTGGTGAGACTTTCTGGGCACTGGACTTTCTGGGCACTTCTTAGCTCCTCACCACATACAAAGCTTTCACCCGCAGCTCAATGGAATACTGCTCTCCCCTCTGGGCTGGTACTCCTGCCTCACACCTATTTCGGCTTCACGTGGTTGAAACCAAAGCATTCAGAATCATTGGAATCTCCCGCGATTAAGCTGATTCTGAGGGCCTTTCTCCCCTCACCACAGGCAGGTAGGTGGTCTTTCTGTCTTCTACCGACTCCTCTCCGGCCTTGCTCCCCCTGTTCTGTCTGTGCTCTGTTCCCGAAATATTCCTACAGGTCACACAAGATCTGCCAGTAACCCTCTTCTGGTGAAATTGCCAAAATCATGACTCTCTGCTCACCTTCACTCTTTCATCCCTCTTTTCTCCCACCTCTGGAACAAACTCCCTCACTCTCTTCAATCCATCTCCTCCCTCCAGGTCTTTAAAACAGCTGTTCACCACCATCTCTTATCTTCCCCATCCAAAACTTTGATCTTTTCTACCCCCATTAAAACACCCCAAATCCACCTCTTTAAATCACCAACTTCTTTCCTGAAATTCCTAGAAGTGTTCATTTGCTTTATACCGTATCCCTCCCTCCTCCCCCAGCCATCCCCCTTCCACAGATCTACCGATGTCCCGTCGCTGTTCTCTTCTGTTGTTGTGCTTGTGTGCTTCCCTCTCTCCCCCTCTTGAGTCCCATTCCCTTCATTGCATGTTTTATGTGTCTGTGCATGTTTTCATGTTCAATGTGTTGTCTCTGACACGAGCCTCGATTCTGTATACAAAAAGAAAGAAAAAAAAAAACTTTGTCCAAAAATATTGAATCACCTTTTACAATATTGCTGGATTGATTAAAAATATGGACTTCTAAGCTCATTGATGTGGTGAAACTGTCTGAAAACAGTGATTTTTGTGTTAAGTGCAGCTTCTGCTTTGTCCTTTACATTTACATGGAGTTATTTTGCTTTTACCTCCATGTCTAGAGGAGGCTCTTTGTTTAGAATATAATTGTAAATACATAGTTATTGTCAGGTGTTCAACCTTTTGGATCAGTTTTTACCGTTAAATATTGGATATAATTGATGGACAAGGCAATATTAGTGAGCAGGAACAGACAAGGTTTTTCGTTGCTTTTCATGGACGTTCTCTCCTCATATTGATGTGAATATCAAATTTATTTGTCACCAAGCTGATGCCTAATGAGCAGGAGTTTTTAGGCTTCTTTCATCAATCTTTTAGGCTTCATTTCATCATCATCAACAGCAGTTTCATTCCATTTACAATGAGTTATCTTTCTCTAAATTTACCATAATCTTGCACTCAATTATATCCCATCATACTCCATTTCCAGGGGTGTTAGAGTGTTGGTCAAGCTGTTGTGAATAACATTCTGACATATTGCTAACAGAAGCTCCCATGCTGACACCTAATCAACTGACACATTGCTTCATAAACCATCTGTTTTAATCCAACAGTAACCATCATTTCATTTTCACATGCCTTTCCTGAACTCAACCTCCTGATATTTTGAATTGACAAATGTTTGTTGCTGACATCGCTCCATCTCCTCTTCACCCCCATCCCCCAATACCCCATGTATCTAATTTCTTCCCATTCCCTTCCCTTTCCCATTTGTCTCAATACCACTTTCCTTCTCATTGTATCACTTTAAAATATTCATTATGTCACATTCACTCTAACTGACTTTGACATCCACCGGTCAACTGCCCATGTATAATGCCCTCCATTACTCACAATGCACAAACTCTATTGCCAAACTCACACTTTCCCACCCCTAAAATATCATTCTCACTTCCATTTCCCATGCCTCCATCAAATACATCCCATTTTCACCTTCTAAACTCTAAATAAATGATTTCTGCTATTCCACACATGTGGTATTGAATTTTTGCCATGTCACTGACATTTAAAAAAAAATCCTCCTTCACCCATCCTTTGGGCTCTTTCTTACATTCGCTGTCGGCACTTGCATATACAACATTATCTTTGCACATTTTTTCCCCTCGCCCACAATGCGTGCACCCTCCTGCGCACATTAGTTCCAGTCGAGCGCTTTTCCTTCACTCCCACGCCCTCCCAATCGACCCCTCTTGGGGTTCCAGCAATGCCCGTAGGCCTCAAGCCAGCTCCGGCTGCACCGCAAGACCTCTCTGCCTTAGTCGTGGGTTACGATGTCGTCAAGCTCCAATGGAAAGCTCCAGCGGAAGACGACCTTATCTCTGGATACCTGCTCCATTATTCCCGTGAGGATGGCAGGTTCGTTCTCATAGCAACAGGATTTTCTACCGAATGCCTTTATATGATGTTGATATTGCTTTGAAATGGACTTTTGCAACATTTTCCCAGACTCCCTCCCCCCTCTTCCTACCTGTCTTCTCCTTTTCAAATTGTCAGATAAAACTAAATCAACCTTGTTTGACCTGCCAATACACTCAATCATCCTGTATTTCTCATGTTCCTTTTCAAATAATGAGCTTACAAGCCCAAACATATTTATACATTGATACAACACTAATACTTTGTTGTAGCATCACTGATTCAGAGTAAGAGGGCTGCTACCCATTCATATCTCATTTTAATCCGGGAGTCTCGTGGGTATTTTATTCAAACAACTCAGCATGGTTAGAAAGAGGCTGGAAAGGTTTATTTTGAGGCATGCTCATCAATGCCATTCTTGAATCATAACAATAGGGTCGATGGAGCTTGAATGAGCAATTAGCTTTTGTGATATATTCTTTGAAAAAGAAAAAAAAGGAAATAAAGTTTGAAGTCATCTGGATAACTTCCTGACTCGTATGAGGGAGCCCCATTCGCTGCAATGATTATTATATCGATGGACTCCTACTATAACAAACAAATATTCCAAATGACAAATATTCACGATAGGTCACCAGGAAAACCTTTCCACAAAGAGATTTTGATTAATCTATATCTCTATAATTGATTACAGGGGAGTAGCGTCCACAAATGAGCAGATTTTGGTGTGACGTCCTGGTTTAAAGCCCCAGCTTCTGCTCTGAGATGCAGAAAATCCCAGCACCTATGATCACACCACTTCAAATCGACTATCATTTACAAAAAATAAATGATTCGGGCATGCTAATTTTGTTTGCAATGTTTTTGTTTTCATCATCATGCAATCTATCATACTAAAATATGCAATTTCGTATCTGTCTGTCTGTCTGCCCACGATACATTCGTGGGCAGACATACATACACTGCCCACGATCTGCCCACGTTACTTCTCCAATCTCAACCAAACTTTACAAGAGGACTAAGGGTCACACGACAGAGGTTGTAGCGACTTAATTTGCCGCCCTCCCCAAGTGGGGTTTCCACCTTGCGCGAAATCTGTGTTAAGGTGTATATCCGTGTTAAGATAGCTAATCGTGGTGTTTTTCCAAGGCCACTTCTAATAACAAAAGTAAGAACAACACTATTGATAATAGCATAATATTAATGTTACTAGTAAAAAGCTCATCAAATATGATGGGTTGGAACAGTTTATTCGACGGTGCAGCCTCGTGAACGTGCCAAAGTCTGAATCCTCGGCCTAGTGTCAGGTGCCTTATACCTTTTTTATTCATGAGACATCATATGGATGTACCTGCTGCACCTTGAATATATTGTTATATAAGAACAAAACGCTTCTGTACACCGCCCTCGAGGCTTGATTTGCAAGCCGCCGTCTACAGTTCCAAAAGAAGAGACATAATTTCTCTTGTATGGAAAATGTTTTTCGAGTTTGTTTTATCCTAAAAAAATAGACCGTAATGAACACACATTCATGTAAAAGATTGGCATTTAAAATCTACCCTTATGAAGGGGACAGACATCTGTACAAACACACAAACTGGCATTGTGTTTTATATGGTAAATTATGAAACGATATTAACACTAATAATATTCCCCCTCTCCAATTTGTTTTTCCTCCTTGGACAAACACCGAGTTAAGGTAAATAGCTTAACATCGTTGTGTTTTTTTCCAAGGCCGTTTCTAATAACAAAACTAATAACAACAATAACAATAATGATAATGGCATAATGATAATATTAAGGACAATAATATTGACATGATGCCTTTCATATGTCACGTGAAGAAGAAACAGGACATCAAGCATTTCATTTCATCTTCGGAGGACATATTTCCGTTCAAAATGGTGTGTCGGCAAAAACGATGATAAAAAAAAAAAAAAAAAAAATAATAATAATGTTACAGAGAAAATGGACCTCAACACACAGTGGAAGTACAGTCCATTAGTCATTATTTCCAGTTGTAACATCAAAGAAAACTCCGCTCTCAAAGCCTCTAGGGCAAGGCCCAAGACAAGACCTCCCCCGGCTAAGTACATCACACAGCACAGCCACAAGTCTAAAACTTAGGTTGTGAGATCTGCACTGTTACATCCTACTCACTGAAGAGAATAATGCAGGAGTGTCCAATCATACTTTCATACCAGAACCCTTAATCCTCTCTTGTGGACCCTGATTCCACCTGGTGTGGGAGGTGGGGGGGGGGGGGGGGGGGGCAAAACGTGGAAAAACTGCTCTGTCACAATAGTATCAACATTATTACAAAATAAGAATATTATTATTAATAATAATATCAACAATAATAATAGTAGGTATAACAACACCCCCATCCCTCCTGCTCAATCGCCCAGCCATGTCTAAAGCATAATTTTCACACATCATGGTGTGAGAAAATGTATAATTAGGGTAAAAGGTCTGAAAACACACGACTCCTTCTCCACTCCACCCTCCCCCCCATCCTTTCCCTCCAATCCCCGCACGGCCACTCCCCTAAGGAGCGTATGATTCTAGTTAAATGAAACGCACCATTTCTTTGTATTCAACAAACCACCACTTTATCTGAGGCCAAACATTGACCTTGTTTTCTATTTAACGTTTTTTTGCTTACGGCCATTTTCCACACAAGCAGCAATAAATAAATAAATAAAATGGAGAGAAATCCAAGGTGACCCCTCGTCTGCAAACCTCGACCGTGTAGTTAAAAATCCAATGCCTCAAGCCTGTCCTAGTCCCTGACCCTTTGTCATGAAAATATGTAATTTGCGACCTCTCTTTCAGGATGCGTTCTGTTCTCAGAAGTATCAGCTTAGAAAAGCTCTGGTTTCGTGCAAGCTCTTCAAGTAACACAAACCCATGAGTTATTTGCCAAAGCACTATTGTGCAGAAAGTTTTTCCATGAAATGTATTTTTTACGAATAGGAGTTTCAAATTTTTTTGTTTAGTCCTGCCAGTTTGTGATTCAACCTTCGGCCTACCGAGTCATCGAGTGCGATTTTTACTTCTGTCCCTTTTGTGGCCTAGCACAACTCAGCCGCTGATAATAAATGTGTGCTGTCTCATTATATTAATGAAATGTGTGATTCTAATAAGCGGCAAGATAGATTATCAACTCTTGCTTACGGTCCACGAAATATGATTGGGTGCAGATTATCTTGCATTGATTTTTTTTCTCCCTGAGCCATGTTTTCTCATTGGCTTCAGCAGGATAAAGCGGCCCTTCTTAAACCGGAAGAGTGCAATTTGGATCCTTATTAATAATCCTACCTTAATTAAAGTAGTGCGTCTTGGAGACAAATGCTCACTATTAGAGGCTACATTTCTTTCCAGATGGATGCCAATGGGGCCTTGAGGTATCATTAAAGTGAAGCTGATTGTGAAGGCCCTTGTAATTACTGTCACATGTTAGCCTCGTAGGCGGCGAGGCGAGCCGGACAGACTCGGACAAAATCGAACAAGAAAAGCACATTTATTATCTTAAATTGCAATTCCTCTTTGCTTTATGTGTCCATTGATTTGAACAAGGGCCGTGTGGTTCTTTCCAGTAGCAAAAACATCATTGTGATATAAATTGGCTGCCGCGAAGCCATGTTTCTGCCCGATGTTATGTGATTACCTTGTGGGTATAGTCCCCTCACGCTCCACCATGCCTAGGAACATTTATGAAGTCGAACACATTAAGAAAGGTTTCATGTCACTTAAGTTCCAATTGCTCCATGCAGCAAAACACCGCATTGTCTAAAAGCATGTTCTGCCAGAAATGTCCTCTACCAATTAATGAATTTCTGCTTCTTCTTTTTTACTTCAAGATAGGCTCGATTATAGAGAAGAATAATGAAGCTCTTAATTTTAATTTATTTTTTCGTATTCATCTGCTCACACCACACTCTGATCACCACCATGGCTGTGTCGGGATCGCTTTACAGTATCTGAATGGTCAGTAATTATCTAGTTTTTGTATAATTTTTTTTTCTTCATTTTTACACACAAGTAAAATTTCTCAACTGCCAGCGGTTATACCCGGCATGGGATGAGAATGGATTTGACAGGATGGAAAGACCATTGAACAACAACAACAATAATCCAATGACGGATTAGCAACAGAAGCACCACCACCCACCTCGCCGATACGCCCATGGTCAAGAACGAGTGACCCGATGGTTTGAGATTTCATCGGACTGGAGGGCCATAGAATAACACCAGCGATGACGATCTCGTGCCAAACGGAATAAATGGAGATGACAACAGCAATCCTGTGGCAGTTGGGTTTGAAGAGCCAACCACCGGAATGTCGTGACGTCATGCGGCATGGCAAAGGCTTGCAGAAAAGTTTATTTTTGAGTTGGCCCAATGGAACAAATGGAGGAAATATCGGTAAATTTAGATTCTGCAAACAGAATTGTAGCACGTTGTTAATTACGTCTCCAAAGTTTGGTGGTGACATGGAAAGTGGTGAAAGAGGAGATAGGAAGACCACCGTTTAGAGGCCATTTTTCCCCGCAGAGCGGGGGTTGGCCTTTTCGGGGACCGTGGTAGTTGTTGTTTTTTTTGGTCCCATTTTTGAAGCAATGTTTTACGGCCGGATGCCCTTCCTGCCGCCAACCCTTTTTGCCGCCTTTAACGACAAACAGGGAATTACCAGCGAACTGGTACTCAATTAGCCGACCTCGGAAGGATGACAGGCTGAGTCAACCCCCCTGGCGTTAATTCAGCGATCGACTGGGATTCAAACCCAGGATCCTAGGATCCTAAGCCGGCACCCTAGCCGCCAGCCCAACACCAGGGGTCAAAGAGGAGATAGGAAGCATGGTAGATAATGGAGCAGACGTCGTCCTTTTAATTGGATAGATTTTCCACTATGTTCTTCGATTGCCATTTGCATGTCTTGTAATTTTAAAAATGAGAATGATGAAATTACATTTTGATGTCATCAGTTCAGTTTTCTATTGTTCATGCAAATGGTTGATTTGAGGCCTTTTTGAAGATGCAATGACATGTTGATTTGAATTTATATTCCTAAATAACTTGACGCTACAATTCTTGTAAAACATCTGTTCCTGATTTGCAGCAGTTGTGTGGAGTTATGAATGTGATCTTTGGTGTTATACTCAGATTTATATAAGGTGGACAGAGTGACTGAGTGGTAGCAATGTACCATGGAACATTCCGAGTGTGATGTTACCACAGGGGACGACTGGTCAACATAAGCGGTCGAAGCAACCTTAAGGCTACAGTAACCGGTCTTCAGCCAGAGACGGACTACCACTTCTGGGTGACCGCTTTCTACCCTAACAGCACCGGAGAGAGTTCTGCACGCATCAATGTCATCACAAAGCCAGAAGGTTGGTGTCCAACTTTGAGAAAATATTTCACACTTTTTAAACGGTGAAGCCGCTTCAATATTTGGCTGTTTCCTTCCGACCATAAAAAATGAGGAAGAACCTTTCTAAACCACCGTATTTAATTATAAAGATCTCTAAAGGGTAATTCTAATGGTTTCTAATGGTTTCTAATGGGTGATTCTAAAGGCTAATTCTAATGGGTCATAAAGGGTAATTCTAAAGGATAATGCTGAAGGGTAATTCTAATGGTTTCTAATGGGTGATTCTAAAGGCTAATTCTAATGGGTCATAAAGGGTAATTCTAAAGGATAATGCTAAAGGGTAATTCTAATGGGTCTCGTTTGCTTCTCGGCTTTGCCTATTTCATATTAAAAATGCCAAACACGCAAACATGCAAAATGCCTTCCTTTGCACACGGGTGTGATTTTTTTTTGATCATCTCAATGTTTACCTCCTTCCATAACACGATCCAACTGTCAACATAAGATTAACCTGAGTTGGGATTGAAACCGGAAATTGTGCAAAAACAGTTAACTTTGGACTGCTTCCTGGCATCTACAAGGTTTACATATTGTGTTCTCCATGACCTCAATGCACACACATCCCATCACTGGCACCTGGCAATGTCAATATTGTAGAATTATCTGATTTTGATTGTATAATTGTCATCTTCATTCAAATTTCTGAAACCATCCATCCAACTCCATTTGATCATTTTACTCCACCCTCACTACTTGTCATCATCCGATCATCATCATTGTACCATACTCTTGACAGAGCATCAATGCTGCTGAAGTAGTCCCTTGGGAAGGGTTATGCTCAATGGTTTGCCCTTTCTTTCCCAGCAATCAGTCAGAGAAGGGATTTTAAATTTGTTCAGGGTGTCAGAGATAACTTGTCTACTCTTCATGAAATACACTGTGGGATCTTTGACGTCCACCAATGTTTCCACAAGGCAGGTTCCCTGTTTAATTCCCATCCAAAAGGCGGTGCACTTTTGTCACGCAACCCCCTGCCCGCAAAGCAACAATCTGACTATTTGTCTTCATATAAAATGCACCACCCCGCCCGCCTACCTGCACCACCCCGCCTGCCTGCACCACCCTGCCCGCCTGCCTGCACCACCCCGCCCGCCTGCCTGCAGACCAATCATTTTGACTGAAACACTGCATCTTAAGGAAACTCTGTCCAAGTCCCAAATCTTAGACAGAACTTCGAAGAGTGATTTTCTTTCTGAGAAATATAGTTTTCGTTTTCAGGATGAAGTATAATATATCAACAGTTTGCTCCTGTGAATCAGGAAATGGTCCAATTTGTAGAAAGCTTTCTGCACATCTGTGAAAACAAGTTACATTTGTTTTGTCCATGACCAGAGAGGGAACTGTTGGGATGTAAGTTTATGGGATAAAACTCGTAACCATCCATTTTCATGGACACTTAAGTTTTGATTGAATCGTCATTAAAGCATGTTTCACAGAAAATCTTATTGGCTGCTGAAGCAAACCAAGACCAGCAGCACTTTTCCATAGGCCTGTGTGTAAACAGGGATTTGATAAGCGATATCATTAATGTGAGAATCATTTTAAAGATCTAAGCCTGTGGTGGTTAGTGTGCTGCCTGTGGCTGCTGGTTGCATCATTCTCTGAGGGCGCAGCAGCCGCTGATACGATGCCTCTCTGTAACCAGTCATCTGTTGCTCATTTTGCCGACCCCGGAAGGATGACAGGCTGAGTCAACCCACCTGGTGTTAATTCAACGGCATGACATGGGCTCAAACTCAGGACACTAATATATCTAGCCAGCCACCTTTTACCGATCTTGGTCAAACTTGGCTCACAGATAATGAATGATGACTCACATATGTACATCATTTTCTCTCGAGATCAAATCCAGATGGCCGACTGGCTGCCATTTTGTTACTTAAACGTGTCCCCAACAATTTATCGGACATGCATGGATCAATTTTGTTCAATCATGGCATGGAGATAATACATGAGAGTCTACATTGGCAGAAGATTTTGTTTTGTAATGCGACCAAAGATGGCCGACTGGCGGCCTTTAACGCCATACAGCAAAATTACTAAAACCACGGGGATTATGACATTTTATGTATTTTTCTCTTTGTTCTCCATGTTATAAGTCCCCTACCGGTGTACAACGGAGGGAACTATAGGTTTGCACGCCGTCCCTCCGTCTGTCAGTCTGTCAGTCCGTCACGCAAAGAACAGTTTTCCGGACTTTTTTTCTAAACTCTTAATGCTAATGATTTCAAACTTGGTACGTGGTTTCCTCATGATAAGTTACAGATCAAGTTCGAACTTCACGACGTTTCGATCATTTTTGACAAAGTTATGGCACTTTGAACTTTGGGAATTCTGATAATTCTGATGATCCTTAACTCAGTGCCATTTTAAGTTTTAATTTCCTTTAAAAAAGATTTTCTCTGCATTAATAGGACCGATTGAGATCAAATTTTCACCCTAGTGGGGGACTCGGTCTGTATAATATTTTAATGGTAATTATGACGTCACAGGTCACGTGCTTCGGCCGCCATATTGTTTTTCGTGAAAACACGAAACCCCTTTTTCTCTGCAACGGCTGAACAGATCGAGGCCAAACTTTGCAGGCAGAATCGCATACCCATGACAAACAAAAAAGTCAGCGAGCATCATGTCATGCGTCACATGGTTTCAGAGTTATGACGTTTTTAAGCATGAACCTTTAAAACCGAGCCGCTCCCTCATTTTTGATCCAATCGAGGGGAAACTTCACAGATATGTTCAGCATGTCAGTCTACTAAAATGTCCTTTTGGAATTTGCAATAGGGCACGTGGTTTGGCACGTATCGTTAATTAAACGAAAATATTTTTAAAAATGGATATCTCTTGTTTATTCTAGAGTTCTCCTCAAGCCGCACCGCGCTCCCTCAGCCTCGTCTGCGAACGTCAAAAGCGCGACACAGCGCGCGCTTTCGGGAGGGGCGGAGCCAAGCCAAGCAACATATATATACACATCGATCATTGATCGTGAACAGGAAAATATAATAAATTACTGATATTTAGCGACTCGAAAGGTTCTTTATCAACAACTTATTTTCTCGTGCTTCTGCCAACCTGTCTGCAAGGTGTATAAATCAAAGTCCCGAGTGCGAATCACAGGTGAGCCTGTCCTGAGGTAATTAGCGATTGGGAACGATTCAGAACCTGTGGGTAAATAACCCTTGGTAATTTCCCCAACAGTTTTTCGGACGACAGACTGCCGGTAGGGGATATGTATTGCAGCGCAATACTCAGAATGCTTGTTATTATTATTATTATCATCATTATTTTGTATTTTTTCATTACTGACAACTTGCCATTATTAGCAACCACAGGTGTTAATGAGTTATTCAATAGAAACAGTCAATTCATTTTTTCATTTGTGCAAGTGCAGAATTATTTGTTTTCTGCATTTTTCCCCATGCCCTGCATTCTCATTTCCATGTATTGTGAGTGCAGATGAAATTAATTGGCCTCACATAATCAATGACTCCCATGCTGCAGCCAAATCAATAAAAATAAAAGACTTGGTTGCTGGTTACCAACATTGCCATGGTGTCTGTCTGTGGCCATTGGTGCATTCACCTGATACTTTATGTAATCTGTACTCCATTGAATCCTTCTTCAATGTATGTGAGACAGTACCTTGAGTGCTTCTACAATCCATATAATTATCGAGAGATAACTCCAGTTAATTCTCATTAATTTTCTAGATCTGGGTCAGATTCATATTTTTTTCCTTTTCAAAAAATTGGGATCCAAAAATATGAATTCTGTTCCAATATCATAAGGAAACTCCCAGACTGCTGAGAATAATGAGCGACTGATTGGAAACAACAAATTGGAAAATTGCTTGGAAAAGTGAATCTTTCCCCATCCTGTTTGTGCATTTCCCTTTCCCAGCGCTCACTCCGAGCACACCTCAAAACGTGCAGGCATGGCCAACCTCAGCAACTTCGGCCTATGTGAGCTGGTCCCAACCCCCGCTTCACCACCGCCCAATCACTTACTACCGCTTGCTCTACAAAGAACGAGATGGTGGGCCCGGGGAAGAGCAGGTCGGTCCATATGTGCTCCAGATGAGCAAATGCTTTTCGATTGTATGACTAGCTCTTCAACGTGAACATATACTCTCAGTCGAGAGATTAGTTCATTTTGCCCTTGTGATGTTCAATCAAACTGTGTGAACGCTTGGGTAATTCAAAATGAGTCCACTGTGAGTTCCTGTAATAATTTTAGATCATACACTTGACATGCTACAACACACTTTTCGGGAGTAATAATTGATGAGCAGGTTTACCTGGATTGAATGAATGAAGCCTGGTGTTGGCTTAGCGGTTAGGGTGCCGGCTTGGGATCCTGGGTTCGAATCCAGGTCAATAGCTAAATTAACGCCACGGGGGTTGACTCAGCGTGTCATCCTTCCAAGGTCGACAAATTGAGTACCAGCTTGCTGGGATGAATGATCCCGGTGTGTACGCCGATTTAGAATAGGTATCCCTGAGCATCGTATGAGGCGACTAAAGTTTGGTGTCAGGAAGGGCATCCGGCCATAAAAACATTGCCTCAAACAGGGAACCATGAGGTCATGGGGCCCGCAAAGTTAACCCCCGCTTTAGCGGGGAAAAAATGGCCTTAAAACGATCATTCTTTCATTCATGTAGAGTACCGGTATATCTGAATCTAAATCATCATTTTTGCTTGATGTAATCATTTTAACTACCAGCAAGGGTACCCGCCCTATGGGCGGGCTCCAATTGGGAAGCCCAAATGAAAAGGCAAAATATCAGAAATTGAAGGTTTTTTTTATTTTAAACGATTCATATAAACATCCGTTGAATCATATCACACGCAAATCATCAAAATCGAAACAGTATCTTTAGAATTTCAATAAAAGCTACATCACTGTTCATATCGGTAAATATTATTCCATCGTGTTTCAAATCGTGATCGATACACTATGATCGTGATGATCGTGATCGTGAATCGTGATCGATAATCGTGTTCACAATCGCTATGTCGTATGTACTACCGATACGTGTACCAAATTCCCGATACATGTAACTGTACCAAATCAACAGTAAAAGGATTTTGAGCCAATAGCTGTTACGGCATTGGCAAGATCGATGGAGACAGCGATCTGTTAGCGTATTCACCGCCCAAATAGCTATGTGGAATTCTCTCATGTAGAGATTAAACGTTACCGCTGTTACGGCCTTGGCAAGATCGATGGAGACAGCGTTTATTATACTTTTAATGAAGGACACTGTCTCAAGCCCCAGTCCCCATCACGGATGGGGCTCAGCGGTTTACCCGAGCCTGACGGCGAAGGGCAAGGTACACGCTGGCCCGTCCAGTGTAGCGCGCGTGCGGCCCCGGACATCGAAGGGCATTAAACATTCATGAAACATTAAACGTTCATTAAACATTAAACGTTCATTAAAGGATTACGAAACGAAAAACATTACGAAATTACGTTCACACCGTCACGTCAAACACTACCGTGAACACATACATCGTCACAATGAGAACATCGTCACAATGCACGTTATGCAAACGTGAATGTTATGCAGGAGTCCAAACCTGAGAATACTGGAGACCAAAAGCTGAAATTGGGAAAACTAAATAGCCTATTTTACTCCTGGAGATCCCAGGATTACCCACACAAAATATCGTTTCGATTGGTTGAGCCGTTTTTGCGGTACCTTCGAACAGACGGACAGACGTTTGGTGAATTATAGTAAGATTTACTAGTAATAAGCGTCCATAACGATCCTTGACCATGTCGTGCAACGTCGGCCAAGGCCCTCACTTAGTTTTTCTTCTGCCCTCACTTTTTCACCTTTATTCGCTATAAAATTCTTTTTCTGTAGAACCGTTTGAGTAATTGTCATGAAACCTTCAACATAGCAGCTCCTACCCATGGAGTTTTTAAAAACAAAATTACATTATGAGTGGATGGGGAATTCGGCCGACATTCCAAAAAATCAGTTTTATGTAGGCATGGGTTGCAGATTGTTTCACGTCGCAGGAATTAACTTCATAAAAAGGGTTGTCCATACCCTTAAAATGGACGACGTTGTCTTGACAATGAAGAAAAAGTTTTTCTTGGAGGATATTCCTTTTTGCTGAAAAATTTGTGAGAACAGCAATGTGTTAGAAACACGTGGGCTCACGCAACTGGAGATTTTGTCATGAAGATGACGGCTCAGACAGAAGTTTTTTTTGTTTTTTTTCTGGCACAGCCTTCTTCAGGGCACAGTCTTCTACAGGGCACAGTCTTCGTGGTGCTGAATGGGCCAAGATGCTACCTATCCTTTGTGTGCTCAAATGCTAGGTACTGTCCCAGATAGCCACAATAGCTCGCGGGACCCAGGTAACCATAGGGGATGACACAAGGAGTTAAAAACTTGCAAACACATCAATAACATTTCAAATTCCATCTGAAAGTAAAATTTCCACTTTATTTTGAGTCTTTACACAAGCCAGAACAAATAATTTCAATACATTAAACTTTCGTGTTTTAAGGAATTAAAATAAAAGACAAGATTCAAATATTTACTTTGCTTGTTTGTGCTCACTTTATGCTGTGTGACAAAACATCCGTCACCACTCGACACTTGTGTTGTTAATTAAACAAATCACTCGTTGTTTCACTGTCCATTTGGAGTTTGGTGTAAAATTCGAAAATCCTCGTGATCTTTGCATAGTCCATTTTGGGTGGTGGTCTGTGGTTACGTCCCTTAGCGATCCATCTTAGTCTTTCTTAAGATTTGTGAATGTGGTTTTGCTCAGGTGCTTTTCCTGTTTGTTTAATCTATTGATTGGCCAATCCATTGTGATGTCATTGATGATGTGTTGAGTTACACAAGTGAGGCATTTCCTCAAAGACACTTTATTTTCTTTGCTGTCATACAGCATAGAGGCCTGATCGGAAATTCTATCCTGCTGATGAAATCTTAAAACAAAAACACACGTCCAAGACTGATGTTATTTATACAGGCTAGCTCACCTCCCCTTAAGGGTTGTTGTCTTTGCTAAATATATAAAGAGATCTCTTTTTCTTACATCTTGTGCAATTTTGGTTCCATTTCTCCTTGGTCGCTGAGTTTTGGGGGTATTTTTCTTGTAATGAATTCCTCTGTTTATACATTGCTCCTCTTGTTTTTACCCATGAGAGCAAATAAGTGACTTTTCCTTAGGTTTGAGCACTTGTGAAGAGATATGACACTGTCAGAGCAATGAATGAGGCAAGAGGCTTGCAAACCTCCATTTCATCAAATCCAAAACCAGTCACTTAATGCTGCCAGACCAAGCAGGATGTTTATCAGTCAGACTGAAGAAGCAATTGGTTCTTATTGATGGCTGTAGCTACGCGTGCCTACGTGACAGCGCAAAGCCGGACAGGTGCTACATTGCCTGACCTGGCTATGACTTTGTCATTGATCAATGTCTGTTGGCGACTGGTGTAAGACCACCTTGTTGCTCGTGCTCACAACGTTTCTCGATTTGTGACGTGGCAGGCAGCAGGAGGTCGCCCGTAGTCGCCGCTTTTGGAGCAATGATGGAGAGCAGTGAAGCTATCCCTAAAATTCTCACCAATCAGCCAGCTTGTTTCTACTCTCTCGCTATTTACGCCTCGAGCCTCGTGATACTGTCTATGCTCATGCCATTTTGGGAAATCGTGTTTTTTTTTTGTTTTTGTTTTTTGTCGGTGCCAACCTCTGATATCGCAAGTGAAGTGATTGCAAAAACCCATGCAACATTCATTGAACACGAGGGTCGAGGGCATTCATTGACTGCAACTAAGCTATTCAATTATTAAATTGACAGGATGGACAAGCTATTACTCTTGTTTGAACGGCGTTATTGTCCGTCAAGCTTGAAAGCAGCTGTGTGCATGATTCATGAACATAAGCAGCCATCAGTAAAGCCTCTGTAGATCGCTTTGCTTACAGAAGACTCTTGTTTGCACTCTGTCATGTGATAGACAGCTTCGATATGAAATTGTTTTATGCTTGTGATATCAAGTTTTCACATTTAGTATTCTGTGCTCACCGTACTCTTTTGCTCGAAGCCACACTGATTGGTTGACTCGAAAATGCACAGTTGCTGACTGTCCCAATTGTAGAGGTTTAATTCTGCATGATGCACCTCATGTTTATTTACTTGTACAAGAGGCTCATGGCTGAGTGAGGTGACAAAGGGTAAAAAGGCGATGTAATGACAGTCGGCCCAGCGGCCATGTTTCAGGAACTATGTCTTGCACATTTTGTTTGTTAAAGAAGATGGGACAGGTGGTTCACTTTTCCCTTCAAAAAAAACCCACTTACCCAGTCTGGTTCATGTGGTTTGGCATGCCTCCTTCTCTTCAGGATGAACCAAAAACACACAAGCGATGTCACATGCGTTTCACAACCAATCACATTCAAGACGTGGTTTTTTTTCCTGCAAAATGAAATGCATTTCTCCACAGAAATTCTGGGAAATCCACTTACATTTGCTGCAGGTGTTGCTTTTCACCTAGGGTGGAAATTACGATCAGATGGAGTACTTGTAATTTTTTTTGTTTACCTCATGTCTCACTTTAATTGGATAGGGATCTCCTCACAAATTTTCATCGTTTTACAAGAATGTGTACACACACACACCACCTTTAGTGGCCATTCTTCCCTGCAGGGCAGGGGTTGGTCCCCATTTTGAAGCAAAGTTTTATGGCCGGATGCCAACCCTGTTAGTCGCTTCTTGTGACACGCAGGGAATTACCAGTGAACTGGTACTCAATTTGCCAACCTCGGAAGGATGACAGGCTCAGTCAACCCCCCTGGTGTTAATTCAGTGATCGACCGGGATTCAAACCCAGGATCCTAGGATCCCAAGCCACCACCCTAACTGCTAAGCCAACACCAGGCTTTACAAGAATGTGTCTGGTGAAATATACACAAATGGTACACAATCGTGTTTCTCACAGTCTGAGAGTCCTTTAGGTGCTTTTTTGCAAACTCCAAGCGGGCTTTCACATGTCTTTCACTGAGGAGAGACTTCCGTCTGGCCACTCTGCCATAAAGCCCAGATCGGTGGAGTGTTGCAGTGATGGTTGTCCTTCTGGAAGCTTCTCCCATCTCTACACAGGATCTCTGGAGCTCAGCCAGAGTGACCATCGGGTTCTTGGTCACCTCTCTTACCAAGGCCTTCTCCCCCGATTGCTCAGTTTGGCCGGGCGGCTTGCTCTAGGAAGAGTCATGGTTGTTCCAAACTTCTTCCATTTAAGAATTATGGAGGCCACTGTGCTCTTGGGAACCTTCATTGCACCAGAAATTTTTCATAGGCTTCCCCAGATCTGTGCCTCGACACAATCCTGTCTCGAAGCTCTGCAGACAGTTCCTTCGACCTCATGGCTTGGTTTTTGCTCTGATATGCATTGTCACCTGTGAGACCTTATATAGACAGGTGTGTGCCTTTCCAAATCATGTCCAATCAATGGAATTTACCACACGTGGACTCCAATCAAGGTGTAGAAACATCTCAAAGATGACCAAGACAAATGGGAGGCACCTGAGCTAAATTTCAAATGTCACAACAAAGGGTCTGAATACTTATGTAAATGTGATATTTCAGTTTTTCCTTTTTAATAAATTTGCAAAACTTTCTAAAATCCTGTTTTCTCTTTGTCATTATGGGGTATTGAGTGTAGATTGATGAGGGAAAAAATGAATTTAAACGATTTCAGCATAAGGCTGCAACTTAACAAAATGTGAAAAAGTGAAGGGGTCTGAATACTTTCTGAATGCACTGTATGTACAGGGTGTTTCAAAAAAAGTGGAGTATTTGAGTAGCCAAATAGTCTGTCCTTTCTTATGCAATACCCTTCTCTCTTGCAGATTATGGTGGTGGTGGTATGCCATTTCTAACCAAGTAGTCAGTCGGACCCTACGTCAACTATGTTGTTTACAGTGGAACAAAAAGTGAAAATCATGGCTTCGTGGTTTGAGACAAACTCCTACATGCAGGTGCGCCGACGATACTGTCAGTATTATAATGTTCACACCCATAATGGACCTTCCAATGGGAGCGTTCAGCAGGTTGTGGAGCACTTCCAAGCATATGGATGCATGAAAAATCAAAATAAAGACAAAATGGAACACTGATCTTGTCAGAGATTCTGCTATCGAAAGTCCTTAGAAATCCCACCGTCGGCTTTCCCGAGAAATGGCGATCTCGGCCTCATCTGTGTGGCACGTTCTCACGTCTGAACTCAAGCTCTACCCCAGCATCATATCTGTAAGGCATAAACTACCTCTGAATGACAGGCAAGAGCAGTAATAATATGTGACTGGTTCAGTGACCGAATGGAAAGGTAACCAAATTGGATCAACTGCTTGAGGTTCAGTGATGAAGCACACTTCCATCTGAATGGGGCTATCAACAATCACAACATCTTCTGGGGGTGCTGAGCCTCCTGAGGAGGTGTCTGAGATATCTCTCAAGGGACCCAAGTCCACTTGCTTCTGTGCATTGAATGCCAGATGGGGTATGCTGGGACCGTATTGGTTCGAGGGTGCCAATTGTAAGATGGTGAGCGTCAACAGCGAGGTCTTACGCCAATTCCATGCTGATTTCGCTCAACTACTGTCTCCAAGCTAACTCAGACGTCTCCAAACTAACTCATGCAGGACGGTGCCCCACCGCACATTGCAGGTGAAACCATCTACCTGCTCCACCAGCTGTTTGGAAATCGTGCCATCAGCCTGGGCACAACGCATGAGTTGGCACCCCTCAGCCAGATTTGAATCCATTGGATTTTTTTTATTTTGGGGTGCTGCCAAGGGTCAAGTTTATGTCAACAAACCTCAAACCCTGGCTGTCCTGAAGCAGGAGGTGGAGCACTACCGGCAGGCTACCACTCCAGCCACTTGCAGACAAGTTGTGGAGAATTTTCGGAGTCAGGATCAAAGCCTGTTTGAACAGAGGCAGAGCACACATCGAAAATGTCAATTACAAGCAGTATAATGAGTGACTTGTAAATGGCATGGTGTTTGCTTTCCATCAATGTATCACTGAACTTGCTACCTTTTGGATTTTTTTTTACAATACAACGTTCAAATAGACCACTTTTTGAAACACCCTGTATGTATGTATGTTTGTATGTTTGTACACCTATATAAATCCAAATTTCACGATTGTGTCTGAATGGGGTAAATGTCATAACGACAGCACGTATAATGCTCAATAATACCTCATTTTAGAGCTCTTGGGTCCGGGCAGTACACATGGAAGTCTAAAAATGTCAATATTCATGCAATTTATAGTTGTGTGCATTTGTTTTTGCACACGCAGGTGGTGTATTGGTCCAGATTCGCTGGTTGACACACATACTGGAAGTTATAAAAAAAATCATATAACCACAAACTATTCAGTCAATTCTGTCCAACATATAATTACCTTTTTGACGATTTACTTCACCGACAAACTTTAGATCTGGGGTTGGAAAGGAGGGGCGAAGGACTTGCGGTTGGGAATGGGGGGCCGGGAGGGTGGAGGGTGGTTGGGATTTTATAGTTTTGGACTTATGGTTGGGAATTCAGGGTGGGAGGATTGCATACTTGGAGTTGGGAGGGGTGGGACGAGGACTTGAAGAATTAGAAAGGGGGATTGGAGGACAAAGAGTTGGAGTGGTGGGGGAGGGAGGGACAGAGTAGATCCTCACTGCAGTAAAATCCTCGCTATACATCGTAGATGCTTGTCAGGGGTGCGTTCAGTTAACAATGAGGTTGCTTGATACAAAGCACTCAAGGAAGCACTCAAACGGAATGGAGTGGTTGCCATTGCTTAGCAACATGGCTGCCTCCAATCTAAAGTTTTGCAGGTTGTAGATTTTAAATAATTTGGATGAAAGTAGAAGTAAGAATAAAAAGTATGAACGACCTGTTTCAATATTGTAATCTGTGACAGTAGAATTCAAGAAATAGCCCCAATCATTTTTAATATGACTACAGCAGCCATTTTTCGAACATAAGTGGGCATGTTCCATTGGCATTTCCTGTTGGTCAGTATGCATGCAGCAATAGCTGTTGTGGCACTTGCTTCCTGGTATGCACTGCAGTAATGGGGTCTGATCTCGACTTAATGTATTGTAGGGTTTGACTAGTTCACTCTGGGGAGGAGCTTCTGCACCTCTCTGATGAATGTCATGGGGACCTACTCCTTTTGAGGAGTGATCCAATTGTAAGACCATGCATTCTGACCTTTTGGGGTGAGGATAGATATGTGTTTGATCGACCATGTACTTCAGCCTTTGTGCTGAGCTGCCTGTGTGTGTGTGCTCATGGGACCGTTTTGGTGGACTTTCTACTTTGGCCATGGGGGCAAGGTGTGTGTTCCAAGTGCTGTTTCAATGGTCACAGTGTTGCTGTAGGTTGGAGAGCTGATTATATTATTATAATCATATGTGTAAACACACACACACACACACACACACACACACACACACACACACACACATACACACTTACATGTGGTGTTTCTTGCATGCTCACTTGTGTACGGTATACAGTATTACATGTGTTTGCACATCTGAATGTTCATTTGCAAGCATGTTTGTGTGTAAATTAATATACAACTTAATTTGCATATATTTTCACTTCATGCAGGAAGTCACCAACGAAGAGGTTTCATCTCAAATTTACAACTTAAAGAAGTTTACAGAGTTCATCGTGCAAGTATTCGCAGTGAACCAGCATGGGGCGAGCATTCCGTCCGAAGAAGCTATGCTGCGCACGTTTTCTGATGGTACAATGCAAATGTTGCCTTGATCACCTGCAGTTATTTTACTTGTTTTTCTTTTACAAGTTTTCTAACAAATAACTGTTTTCTGTCTTCTGACTTGATATCACAATGGAAAAAGTTACAGTGGTCATTGTGTATTATCAAATCTGGTGTGAATCACATCTGATGGCAACTTAACAACACTCTTATTGGTCCTGCAAATTATCATTGTATACTCTTGTAGCACAATCATCATTGCATTGTTGTGGAATTTAGTGGGGTGGTATTTGGTGCAACATCAAACTCTGCTCAAAACTGTTTCACTCACGTATGAGTGGCACATTTCCTGAGGTGCAACATGATTAAATTGTGTACCTACTGCAGTGGTACTTTATCTCCATTTCGGAGGTATAACACGACTGTTTTACTTCCTGAGTGGAGGAAACAATTCACCTTCACCTTGCATGTTTTGGCTGATATGCTGCCACTCCCGAAATGCTTATATTGTGCCAACAATATTGTGTACTTATAAAATGTGTTTTTGTTTGCAGTCCCAAGTGCACCTCCACAGAATGTCACCGCAGAAGCAGTCAATTCCAAGGTGAATATAATATTCTATATATAACCGCACACATTGCCTTTTCCTGTTTTACGTATAGGCCTCAAACAAAACAAACGAAACTTATTTCACTAAAGCTGGTTGGGGTCAGGAAGGGCCCTATTAATAAATGAAGTGATCACCCACTGGTATAGCTTCCCAACAGGCAAGGCTCGGGTCCAACGTTTTGTTAACAGAGTGGTCTTCGCCAATGGTACCGGTATTCATCTGGGAATCAGTTGTTAGAAAATCAGACCAGAGCCTTAATAGCTGGACAAGTATATGACTTTGTAATTTTTTTTATTTTTTTTTATTTTTTATTATTATTATTATTATTTTTTTTGTATACTGAATCGAGGCTCGTGAAAGAGCTAACATTTATTTCACAAACAAATCAAACAGACAAACAAAATATATAAAAAGAGGGAGCGGTAGACAAGATAGGGAGAGAAGGGGAAGCACACAATCACAACATTTGAGAGCAGGGACATCGGGAGATGTGTGGGAGGGAGAGGGCTTGGGGGGAGGGTGGGTGGGAGAAGTATAAAACACAAGGACACCAAGGACTTCCAGGACAGAAGTTGGTATTTCAAAAAAGTGGATTTGGGGTGAAATTAGCGGGGGTAGAAAAGATCAAGGTTTTGGATGGGGGAAGATAAGAGATGGTGGTGAACAGCTGTTTTAAAGACCTGGAGGGAGGAGTGGGATTGAAGAGAGTGAGGGAGTTTGTTCCAGAGGCGGGAGAAAAGAGGAATGAAGGAGTGAAGGTGAGCAGAGACTCTTGATTTTGGCAGTTTGACCATAAGAGGGTTGCAGGCAGATCTTGTGCGACCTGTAGGAATATTTGCGGGACAGAGCCCAGAGAGAGCTGGGGGGGCAAGACCAGAGAGGAGTCGGTAGAAGACGGAAAGACCACCAACCTGCCTGCGGTGAGTGAGTGAGAGGCCCTTGGAGTTAGCTTCATCGCGGGAGATTCCAATGATTCTGAACGCTTTGGTTTCAACAGCGTGAAGACGAGCTAGGTGTGAGGCAGGAGTACCAGCCCAGAGGGGAGAGCAGTATTCCATTGAGCTGCGGATGAAAGCCTTGTATGTGGTGAGGAGCTCAGGTGTGCCAAGGAAGGACTTCGCACGACGGAGGATGCCCAGTCGGCGACTGGCTTTGGAGGCCAGATTTGAAATGTGGTTTTCCCAGGAAAGATCATGGCAGATAGTGAGACCCAAAAGCTTGAGTGACAGAACTTATTGGAGAGGATTATTCAGAAAGTGGATGGGAGGGTTGTCCAGTCGGTCTTTTCGGAGAGACATCATAAGAGTGTGAGATTTGTCAGGATTGAAAGACATGTTCCACTTGTTTGCCCAGTCTGTGATTTTGTCCAGGTCTGCAGAGAGTGAGGAGGCTGCAGACTGCCGATCTGAGGGATGAAGAATGGAGCGACAGAGAGTAGAGTCATCAGCAAAGAGATACAGAGGATTTTCAAGAGAGTCAGAGAGATCATTGATGAAGACCAGAAAAAGCACAGGGCCCAGAACACTGCCTTGTGGAACTCCAGCCTGAACAGGAAGAGGAGATGAGAGAAACCCATTCAGGGCCACATGTTGACTACGACTAGAGAGGAAGTCCGCCAGCCATGCGTGGAGATTTCCATGGATACCAAATGAGGAGAGTTTGGTGAGCAGAGCGGGGTGCCAGACCGTATCGAAGGCACGTGATATGTCAAGGGAGACTGCTCTAATTTCCTGTTTGGCATTGAGCACCTCCATCCATTGTTGAGAAAGCAGAAGCAGCATGTCCAGAGTAGAGTGACCAGGTCTGAAACCAAATTGATGATCAGAGATCAAGCCATTGGAGAAGAGGAAAGATTTCATATCCGAAGCAATGATGGATTCCATGACTGCTGATAATTGGGAGAAGGCTGATTGGTCTGTAGTTGCTAGGATTTGTTTTTGCACCTTTTTTGTGCAAAGCGGTGATGTTGGCTGATTTCCAAGCAGATGGCAGATGACCTTGAGCAAAAGAGAGGGTGAAGAGAACAGAGGGAGGGAGTGAAAGAGCAGAAGAACAGGATTTTAGGACCCGTGGGCTGATGCCGTCAGGTCCAGTTGCAGAATCAGAGTCGAGGGTTGACAGAAACATTTCCACCTTGTCAGGAGGAAAGGACACAGAGTCCAGGAGCAGCTGGGTATGACTGGGTACGGTGGGTACAGAGAGGGATGGGTTTGGGACACAAGATTTAGAGGCAAACACAGAGTTGAGGCATTCAGCTTTTTCACGTGCGGAGTCAGCCGTGTGGCCGTTTGAGGTGAGGGAGGGGATGGAGGGGGAACAAACACCAGAAACAGATTTGACCAGACGCCACCAGGATTTGGAAGAGGGAGACAGATAAGAGAGTTCGGTCTTGAGAACGGAGAGATATTGTTTCCTGGCTCTCCTGAGGGTGGACACACACTTGTTTCAGGCTTTGTGAAAGGAAATGAGATTTCCTTCCGTTGGATTTGCTTTCCAGGAGACGAAGGCAAGTTGTTTCTGGGCAACAGCCTCACCACAAGATTCCGTGTACCATGGACGGGAGGAAGGGTATGACAATTGAAGACGAGATGGGATAAATCTGTGCATGAGAGAGAGCAATTTACTTTGGAAGAATTCCCAGGATGAGTTGATGTCAGAGGCGGTAGAGATGGGAGACCAGTCCAGATGATTGATGGCTGCTTGAAGACCATGCCAGTTGGCCTGAGTGAAATGCCAGACTCGTCGACGCTGAGCAGGCTCCCTGAGAATGGTCAGAGAGATGTCCACTTTAAGAAGCACATGATCAGATGAGCCGATTGGAGCAGAAGAAGAGCAGCAGACATTTTCAGGGACGTTAGACATAACCAACATAGCTTTGGCCTATGTTGACGTTTTGGCCTATGTTGACCTCAAAATGGTGGTTGAATTCAGTTCACTGATATGAAAATCCTATTCAAATTTCATCGGACCACCAACTCTACCATTTGGTGAAGTTTCGTGAAGATCGGTTTTAAATTGTGACCTGTGGGTAAGTAAGTATAAGTGAGCGGACAGACACACACACACACACACACACACACACACACACACACACACACACACACACACACACACACACACACACACACAAACCGGAGTGATCAACATACTTGTCAAAAAAAAAATTGTTGAGTAATTAATTGAATGCATTCAATAAGTTGAGTCCTACACACCTTGTAAGTCCATCGTCAGGTATGTTTTGGCCTATCGTGAAATTGGTTTAAACTTCCGAACAGTTAGTATTCATTTTCTTCAGTAATTGCATCCTGTTTGTATTAATTGCTGATGTGAATTATAGTATTGGTCATGACTGTTGCAGAAGCAATGGATTTTATCAACTGAAAGTTGGTAGAGTTATCTTTACCTTGGTACAGCTGATGTTTAAGGCATTATTTGTGCTTTGGCACTTAAACAGAACCGAAGATCCGAACTTCTGAAGTGGTTAACGTTTGATCATCTAAGCATCAGCCAGCCAGACCACATTTCCCATGACACTTTTATCAACTTTTACTTTATAAACTCCATTGTTCATCGAGAGTAGTATTCCGTTTTTGACCAAGCAGTCAGTTACAGATGCTTTTGCTCAAAATTGTTGCATTTATCAGCTTCATGGGAAGGTGTGAACAGCTAGTGGACCATTAACTACGCAAGTGGTGTAACTGACAAAATAATCTGCATCGAAAAATAACACCTTAAGCACCACCGCCGGATACCAAATCAACACGATTAATAAGGACATGACACTGGATTCCCCGACAGTCAGTGATGGTGCGCTGGCAGCCTCCTCCAGCCGGCTCTACCAACGGTGAAATCGTCAGCTATCGCATACGATACCGCAAGAGCCACCGCCGTGGAGAGAATGAGATGAGCAATGGGCTACAGCTGCAACATCGACTTACAGGTAAGGTCCACAAATTGGCTCAAGACATTCTGCTTACTTCTTATATGTCTCTAAAGCAGGTTTATAGAGATTGGCATTTTAGTGTTGGACAAGCGGTCAGTTGCAGCATAATTTACTCTTTTCCATTGAGGTGAGGCTGCTGTATAAGATCAGTATAATACATGTTATGTTTTCAAAAATGGTTGAATTTTTAACATCCACCCCCCATATGCAATAAACATGCTCTTTCCTTTGCTTCCCTATTACTTTTCTTTCACTCCTTATTTATCTCCCCCTTTCCCTTTTGTGTACATGATACACATCAATACTTCATTTCATAGTCAGCAGTGAATGATGATGCAACAACCACTTTGAATTGGTTGAGAATTAACATAAAACTATGTGCATCTCCTTATTTTTAACTGTCTTTACCTGGCAGGGCTCGACAGAGCTTCAGAATACAGTATACGTGTGTCAGCCATGACAATCAATGGTTCAGGACCAGTGTCTGAATGGGTCACAGTGGAAACATTCAGGGAGGGCTTGGATGGTAAGCATCTGTGTGGCATAATGGGGATGTGACATACACATGATTGGCTAAATCAAGTCTTACTGTGTCGAAGTTTCCTTTTTTTATACTTGGATATTTAAGTTGTTGGATGAGCTGAATGGGAAATGTGTGAGGGGTGTTACATACTGATGGTGGGAAAGGAAGAGCAAGTACTGTAGACGGAATGACCTTTTATGAAGAGAGAGCATCTCAGAATAAGTCAGAATTTTATTTGTCTTCCCTCGTATGCAGCACAAGGCTGCGGGGTAGCATCATTGGCTGAGGGTGTGGCTGTGCCGCTGATGCAATGCCCTCTGCTGGTTAAGGCAGGAATTTATGAATTTGTTCAGGGTGCCAGCGATAGCTCGCTTACTCTTTGTGAAGGACACCGTGGGATCTTTAAGTCCACCATCTAATGCCGGAAGACTGGACGCCCATTTAACATCTATCCGAGGGATGGCACACACATTGATGAATGACCCTGCCTGTGAAACATCAGGATGACAGAAACGCCAGTAGCTGAGTTGGGATTTGAACCCTGCTTAGACAGCTTAGAGAAGAGTGTGCATACCTCTTAGCCATCCTGTCTGCCCAAAGGTTTTAATACCAGGTGATGATCAACTAAGACCTTGAATAACTGAAAGTATGAATAGGAGTGGATAAAAACTAGAAAAATGGTTCCCCAGACAGGAGAATTGAAGGAATTGAGGATTGCAAGTAAGCTGTCTAACTTGAATGGGAATTACCTAGTATTTTTTGTAAATATTATTTGAATAATTGCAGACGCATCATGACCTGCTGATAGCAGAACAACGTCCTCAATGGCCTTTCTATCAATGTTTTTGTTTTAACTCTCATCCAATGCAGAATCACGTGTGCCCGAGCAGCCAAGCTCACTGCATGTTCGGCCGCTTCCTGGCAGCATTGTTGTGAGTTGGACTCCGCCCAAGCAGTTGGAAGTTCTTGTGCGGGGATACATCATCGGCTATGGTGTGGGTAGCCCATATGCCGAGACAGTCCGTGTGAATAGCAAGCAACGGTACTACACGATCAGACCACTTGGTGAGAACTGTGGGGGCAACCCTATCATTCATATGTATTCTTCCATTGACGTGTTTAATTATTTCCGGATGTGTTAAGGTTAATTTTTTTGTTTACTTTAGTTTATGAGTGTTGAGAACTTCATAATATTGATATAAGCAATGAATATGCTTGTTCTGTTTTTTTGTTATTCTGTCTTTCCAACGATTTTCTCTTAAGCTACTCAACCAAGGACAATAAAACCCATAGGGAGTTTCGGTTTTGTATGATATTTTACATTACAAATTACCTTATATGTTTTTACGGCGTAGCCCATTGGGAAGAGCCGTCTAGAACAGTATTTATCTGTCTGTATGTATGTAGGTATGTATGTATGTCCCCTCAAACGTATACCAATCAGAGGTGAGAATCTGGTCACATGACAGGGTGATGTGATTACGGCTGATGTCATTACGGCGGTGCTGCGGCTGATTCTCCACACTTGGCCATTTTGATTTATATGCCGTTCAGGCTGAACATATCGTCGAACCTGTCATATATCACAATCGCCATGCTCTACCTTTACGTTTTTCATTCAGTGTTAAACACAAACAAACCGATTGTTAAAATGACCATCAAATATCGAAAGCATCGGCGTTACGTCTCTTCCAACAATACGGTATGTAAAGGCCTTATGCGTTATGACTCACCGTCCTCTTCGGACAAATTAAACCCAGGTTTCTTAATACAGTGGTATTGTTTCAGTAGTATCGTTTTCGTAGTAATAATAATATTATAGTAAATATAACCATAACACTTTAATCCCAATGTCGTGAATGGAAAGTTGATGGATTGAAGCGGTGTAAAAGCGGAAGTAAGGAATTCACCTCGGTTTTTTTAAAATAATATAATTTTCGTAATAATAACGTAATGTTATTATTATAGTGAATCGAATCGTAACACTAATCCCTTTGTAGTGACTGCAACGTTACTGGAGGTTAAATATATATCTTATATATATATTAAAGTGGCGGAACTTTTGTGTCCGGCCGTCAAGCTACGTCATTACGTATATGATGTCATTACGGCGTAAACACCTACTCACTTCGAGAGCGGCAGGAAAGGTCATTCCTCTTTGGGGTATATAGATTACAGTCGATCTATGATTGGGTCTCAAGAACATTGGGTGTGTGTTCATTTACCAAGTTTCTTGTGGAGAGATCACCAATTGGTTAAAGCATTCGAGCAAGCACTCCATTCAAAACCGTTAAGGAACGGCTGGCTTGGCAAGTGCTAGCTAGCTGCTTGGTAAATAAGCACACCTCCAACCCTTGTGGGGTATAATCTAGATTACAGTAGATCTTCCCTCAGTTCTGTCAGTAAAACTTACCTCACGGATGTCTGGATTCCTCCAAATTTCTTTGTTTAATGTTATAAACAGCATTAGTGACTGTTTAAAAAGCAAATCATATGTGTTTGTGCTTTATAATATTTTACAAGCCCGGCTACGCCGCTGTTAGACTTTTGGTCTTGTTTTTAATCACCTTGCTGTCTTATCCACCCCTATTTTTACTGAATAATTGCGAGATGATGTAATCTCGCGAAATTGTGAATTAAATGTTTTTTAATGTACTTTTGAAATTACACATTATGAACGAGAAAAAAAGCGAGTGTTCTTTAGAAAGGGAGAAAAGATTGTGAATTTCATGCTCCGTCGTTATTTACTTTTAATGTTGTTCTTAACTAACAGGAACAGGAACAACGTCAGAACAAAGCATGCATGTGTTAATCATTTCGGCATTCGCCTTTGCATTCCACTTACCTTGTGCTGTCATTTTAGACTATCATTTGTGTCTAATTCAATTCACACGTTTAATGCTGATGCAAAAATTCGGTGATGCGCCTTTTTTGAATTGAATTGCCAGTGGATGAAAAAATTGCATGTTTCATGTGGACAATATATATATATATATATATATATATAATGAAATGAAGGGCTGAATAGTCTCATCCTGCACCAAAGTTCCTTATGTATCCTTGTGTGAAGTTGCTAAGAATGGGAAGAAAAGGGAAGGGGAGGCCAAAAAGTTGGGAATGATTGGGGGGGGGGGGGGGCAAAGAGTTGGGAGAGGGAGGTTGAGGACTTGAAGTGGAAAGGGAGAGGGGAGGACAGATAGTTTGGGAAGAATGGGGGGGAGGGGAGGACAGAGAGTTTGGGAAGAATGGGGTAGAGGGGACAGAGTTGGGAAAGGGGTGTTGAGCTCTTGGGGTTGGTAGACTGTTTCTGGACATGTGGTTTGGGTGTGTGGAGTTTATAACTTGAAGAACAAGCATTCTGAGTATTGCGCTGCAATACATGTCCCCTACCGGCAGTCTGTCGTCCAGAAAACTGTTGGGGAAATTACCAAGGGTTATTTACCCACAGGTTCTGAATCGTTCCCAATCGCTAATTACCACAGGATGGGCTCACCTGTGATTCGCACTTGGGACTTCGATTTATACACCTTGCAGACAGGTCAGCAGAAGCATAAGAAAATAAGTTGTTGATAAAGAACCTTTCGAGTCGCTAAATATCAGTAATTTATTATATTTTCCTGTTCACGATCAATGATCGATGTGTATATATATGTTGCTCGGCTTGGCTCTGCCCCTCGCGAAAGCGCGCGCTGTGTCGCGCTTTTGACGTTCGCAGACGAGGCTGAGGGAGCGCCGTGCGGCTTGAGGAGAACTCTAGAATAAACAAGATATATCCTTTAAAAAAAAAAAAAAAATTCGTTTAATTAACGATATATGCCAAACCATGTGCCCTATTGCAAATTCCAAAAGGACATTTTAGTAGATTGACATGCTGAACAGATCTGTGAAGTTTCCCCTCGATTGGATCAAAAATGAGGGTGGAGCTCGGTTTTAAAGGTTCATGCTTTAAAACGTCATAACTCTGAAACCATGTGATGCATGACGTCATGCTCACTGACTTTTTTGTTCGTCATGGGTATGCGATTCTTCCTGCAAAGTTTGGCCTCGATCTGTTCAGCCGTTGGAGAAAAAGGGGTTTTCGTGTTTTCACAAAAAACAATATGGCGGTTGAACCACGTGACCTGTGACGTCATAATTACCATTAAAATATTCTACAGACCGAGTCCCCCCTATGGTGAAAATTTGATCTCAATCGATCCTATTATTGCAGAGAAAATCCTTTTTAAAGGAAATTAAAACTTAAAATGGCACTGAGTTAAGGATCATCAGAATTATCAGAATTCCCAAAGTTCAAAGTGCCATAACTTTGTCAAAAATGATCAAAACGTCGTGAAGTTCGAACTTGATCTGTAACTTATCATGAGGAAACCATGTACCAAGTTTGAAATCATTAGCATTAAGCGTTCAGAAAAAAAGTCCGGAAAACTGTTCTTTGTGTGACGGAATGACAGACTGACTGACAGACGGACAGACGGAGGGACGGCGTGCAAACCTATAGTCCCCTCCGGTGTATACCGGTAGTGGACTAATAAAGGGGGAGAGAGAGGACAGAGAATTGGTATGGGAGGAGGAGGGGCTGAGAAGGGACAGAGAGTTGGGAGAGGGGTGTTGAGGCTTTAGAGGAGGTTTGAGGACTTGTGGTGGAGGGGTGGGGGCAGATTGAGGGCTTAGAGTTTAGGGGTTGAGGACTTGGGGTGGGAGCTTGATGACTGTGGGTGGGGAGGGTGTTTGAAGAAAGGGTGGGGGAGGGGTTTGTAGAGTTGGGATTGGGGGGTAGCTTGAGGACCTGAAGAAGAAAGGAGGAGTGGAGAACAAAGTGTTGTTTTGGGTTGGGGAGCAAAGAGGGGACAGGGAGTTGGGATAGGATGGTTGAGGTTGTATGGGTGATTTGGGTCAAAAAATGTAGCAAAATGTTTGGGTTGTTTTGCTTTCACTATATTTGTATGTATGAAAGATTGCCAGGTGTACAAGCAAAAATGTACAGCAAAACGTAGGATTCCAACAACCGTAAACTATGATAATGACCAAATCGTATTTGCCTGTTAATGAAAACCTTAGATCCAATTTATTTGGAAAACTACTTAGCTTACATTGGAGAATAAGTAATCTACTACATATCGTAAGAGAGCCGTTGGTCTGTGTGTGTGTGTGTCACCATTTTTCTCAGAGATGGCTGAACGGATCTTTGTCAAACTTTCAGAGGTTCATCAGTGAGTGCTTGGGAGTGTTTTAGGGAGGGGGTGGTTCCTTTTTAATTTTTTTAAATCGCTCTATCGTGCTTAAGCCTTTTTGATTAATGACAGTTATATACAAGTACACATTCGCATAAATAAATACAAAACATTTACCAGACATTTGAACACAAATAATCAAACAATTCCGGAAGCGGTCGCACTTGGTGGTAAGTCTTTTTTTTCTTCCCGAACGTCATCATACTTAACTCAGAAACGTGATCAACGGCACATTCACCAGCATATATTCACCAAGGTAAAATGATAATTTGACATTTGTGATGGATTCTGATTTGGATGTAATTGCTTTTCCATTATATTTGCCCCCATTTAAAATATGTTAATGTTTCTTTTTCACTTGAGCAATGCCGGGTACGCCAGCTATAAACACTTATGTACTTTACTCGGTGTACAAATACAAATACAACTTTGTCTGAGGGTTAACATAGGCTATGTGGCCGCGGCCTCATGCGGGGGTGTGGGGGACCGGGATAGGGGCGTAAATTCTCTTTGTAAATGTATACCGTGTGGTTCCACCTGGTGATGATGGTGGCAGAGGGTATTATAATTTCCTTTTTTTACCTGGGCAACACCAAGGTTAAAGCACCCTTTGCACAGGTAAATTTTTTCTCCTTCCCTTCCCCCCTCCCCCGAAACAAAGAAGCCTGGCAAAGCCACCTCCCTCCCCTACCCCACCCCCTCCCCCCCAAAAAAAATATATGTAATATATCTTTCCCCTCCCTCTCCACTCACTTCTCTCTCCACTCACTTCTCTCTCCCCTCCCCTTCCACTCCCCCCACTCCCTTCCTCACCCCTCCCTCTCCTGCCTCGCTCCCCCTCCACCACCCCCCCTCACCCCCCCCCATCCCAGCAATGCCAGGTACTCCTGCTAGTGCATAAATAAATACAAGCACATGAAAATGAAGCATGAGGGAACGAAGATGACTGGCAAGCATAAAATCTCAGTCTCAGCACTGAGAACGTAACATCTACACATGAAAATGAAAGGAAAGAAAGATCGTCACATTTGCGAGAGAAGGTAGATCTATTTGGCAAAATAGGTTAGCAGTTAATTCGCAATTTCGCCGACACAAATCTCCTCTGGTGCTGATGTGAGAAGCGAGAACACTAAGGGTGCTAAATGGCCAGCTTTATTACTCTCGCAACTGACTGAACACATCAATGAACCAACTATGTACGAGGGAGCAGGAGCAGTCACGATGACGCATTCTAACATTCTAACTGCTGGCGCTTGATAAGAGCAAGCAGCACATCACCATGGAGGTGTTATACAATAGGCATTTCACAGGATAGAATCTGATCCTTGCCCTGAGAACAGCCCCATACTAATTAGGGGGTGGAACTGACATCCTCTAGGAAAGCTATAAGTAGTTAAGGCCAAGCCAGAAATATCCCACTCTCAGAGGAATGGTAAAAATTGATACATTACCATTGCAAATATAAAGAACTAGCAGAAGTACCCGGCATTGCCGGGCGGGGGAGGGGAGGGGGAGGGGAGGGGAACGGGGGGAGAGCGAGCCCCTTGGTAAAGTGAGCGATTTTTTTTTTCATAGCGTCATAGCGTCATAGCGTCATAGCGTTCATAGCGTTTCATAGCGTCATAGCGATTTTTTTTTTCATAGCGTCATAGCGTCATATCATAGCGTTCATAGCATTTCATAGCGTCATAGCGTCATAGCGTCATAGCGATTTTTTTTTTCATAGCGTCATAGCGTCATAGCGTCATCACGTGATCGCTCTGAGCGAATCAGCACCCACCTGCTCTGATTCCGTTGATTCCGTGTGCTGAAATGCACTGAGGTAAATATGAATAAAAAATATGGATCGTCAAATATTTTGAGTTCGGCCATGTTCGTCCCAGGCTCAATGGCCATGTCTATGCCAAATATCAAGCACGTAAGCCTCTCCGTTTAGGAATCTATCGGTAACATTACACACACACACACACACACACACACACACACACACACACACACACACACACACACACACACACACACACACACAAACTGTGTTTTATATATATAGATAGATGAAGACTAAGACAAAAATAAATTGTCAACATGCATGTTCTCTGCCATGAGTAGAAAGCGCGTCGGTGGCATGAAGCCAGAGAGCCGTTTTGCACATAACATCAACGATTTAGAATGCAGAAAAGCAAAGGTTTGTTTTGAAGTCCTTTATGGAAGATATTAAAATAATTAAAGTGCCAAAGTTATTCTGTTGAAATTTTAAGGGCACTTGAGATTTGAAGAAAAATCTTTAATTGCTTTCATCCCACTCACTCACCAAAGTTTTATCATCCTCTGTCATCCTCTAGAACCCAACCATCAATACGTTATTTCCCTCCGGGCCTTCAACAACATGGGTCAGGGTGTACCTCTGTACGAGAGCGCGACGACGCGCCCGCTTACAGGTACATTTGACTTCATTGATCTCCCGGAAAACATTCTTTCCACTGTGGTCTACATGAAGCCGATCAATCTCAATATATCTTGTGCTACTGTCTTCATTGCTTTTGCTGATGAACTAATACACTGACGTCCCTCCTTCTCTCCATCTCTTATTTCCAACCCCTGCGGCTTACAAACTCTGGATTTCACTTTCCGATTTTTCTTTCTTTCCCTTCGACATTTTGTTGCCCCGTTTTGTTTGATTTATGCAACCTGGCCTCGCTTTGGGCTGCAGACTCCATCGAAGGCTTGAGCATTCCCGGTGAAGACAATGGCATGTTTGACCCTTTCACCGACTCTTTTGTGGCAGTAACAGGGCCACCGGCACCCATGATGCCCCCGGTGGGCGTTCAAGCATTGGCACGAGCCGCTGACGCCATCCAGATCACGTGGGCAGATTATTCCCTCCCAAAGAGCCAACGGATTACTGATGCCCGCTATTACACCGTTCGCTGGAAGACATACTTCTCATCAAGTGCAAAGTTCAAGGTTAGTCGACATTTGACCTCCTCAGTTTCATGTATCTTTCCTAAAAGCTATTCCTTACCGGTTATTAACTCCCATAATTGTGATCCGCTCACTTTAACACTTGATTCCCAGGACATTTGATGCCATTGCTGGTTTATCGCATTATCGCCGACATTAATGTGGTTTGTAGCAAAGGAGCAAAAAACTTTGGTTTACGAGGTAATTTTGTACAGGCAATGTTGTAGGCCCAAAAACATGCTAAAGTAAAAACATACAAAATTTAGCTTGATAAAGGTGGAGGGCAGGAGAGGAGGGAAAGGAGGGAGAAGGGAGGGAGAGAGAGGGAAGATGATATTTATTGCTCTTTTGTTTTTTTCTTGTTAACCCCAATGCTAATCATCTCGCTTGCCCATGGTTGTGACTCGAGTCAATACCTCTCATTTGTTGATCACAACTGTTTGCAACTGGAAATATAAACATACATAAAGGTACCTCTGACATGCAGTTTAGACCAGGCCTGTAAAGATTTAAAAAAAAAAAAAAAACCTATTCCGACTTGTAGGCCTGCTCCAAGTTAGTGGGGTATGCATTTTGTAAATTTAAGTCATGTTTTATCTGGAAATCGATAGACTTCCTATATAGCGATGGCACGGACACTCCCTTGGTTTAATATAACGCAAATCCTCAAAAACATCTACCAATATATACTGAAACGCAAAAGAAACTTACCACCTTTGAAACCTTTAAATATCAACAATAACACTGCGTGTAGTAAATGTGTGAACTTATTTGTGGACAATAGTGTCCTCACTGTCAGACAAAACGGTCACGGATGGTCACTTGAACCTTCAATGGTCACTTCATAGCACAGCTGTTGAACAGCCGTTTTGACTGTCAGTGATTAGCCAAGAGGTACGGGATGATTTTAATGAGCTGCACGTGATGTCTTGATATTGGCTTTAAAAAGGCCAGTGCAAAATGGGCATTTTGACCGAAAAATTTGACCATTTTGACCAACTTCAAAAAGACCGAAAACACAAAAGAAACTTACCACCTTTGAAACCTTTAAATATCAACAATAACACTGCGTATAGTAAATGTGTGAACTTATTTGTGGACAATAGTGTCCTCACTGTCAGACAAAATGGTCACGGATGGTCACTTGAACCTTCAATGGTCACTTCATAGCACAGCTGTTGAACAGCTGTTTTGACTGTCAGTGATTAGCCAAGAGGTATGGGATGATTTTAATGATCTGCACGTGATGTCTTGATATTGGCTTTAAAAAGGCCAGTGCAAAATGGGCATTTTGACCGAAAAATTTGACCATTTTGACCAACTTCAAAAAGACCGAAAACACAAAAGAAACTTACAACCTTTGAAACCTTTAAATATCAACAATAACACTGCGTATAGTAAATGTGTGAACTTATTTGTGGACAATAGTGTCCTCACTGTCAGACAAAACGGTCACGGATGGTCACTTGAACCTTCAATGGTCACTTCATAGCACAGCTGTTGAACAGCCGTTTTGACTGTCAGTGATTAGCCAAGGGGTACGGGATGATTTTAATGAGCTGCACGTGATGTCTTGATATTGGCTTTAAAAAGGCCAGTGCAAAATGGGCATTTCAATCAACATGCCACGATTGTCAAGGGATCAACGGCAGCGTGCCCTGGGCATGCTGCAAGGTGGACTGAGCTACCGTGAGGTGGCACGTCGCCTTGGCTGTTCACACCAGACGATATCGGCCCTGGTGGACAGAGACACCCTCCACAACTCTGCAGATGACAGACCTCGATCAGGGAGGCCAAGAGTCACCACTGCAAGGCAGGACAGGCAGATGGTCCGAAGTCACCTGCGGGATCGATTCCGTCCAGCATCCCGCACTGCGGCAGAAACTCCGGGGCGCGCAAACCCACGGATCTCCAATGATACTGCACGAAGACGACTGCATGACTATGGTCTGACTGCCAGAAGACCATACAGAGGCCCCGTGATGACGGTTGCCCATCGCTGCAACCGTCAGAGATGGTGCCAGCAGCATCAGCGGTGGACCTTGGCGCAGTGGAACGAGGTCGCTTTCAGCGATGAGTCAAGGTTCTGTGTGGACAGTCCTGATGGGCGTGAGTGTGTCTGGAGAAGAACTGGCGAGCGATATGCCGATTGTTGCGTGCGTCAAGCCAACAGGTGGGGTGGCCCAAGTGTGATGGTGTGGGCAGCCATATCAGGCCGGTACAGGATGCCACTGGTGGTTGTGGATGGGAATCTTAACGCCCAGCGGTATGTGGATAACAACCTGCGACCTCATCTGCTGCCATTCCTGCTAGACCACCCAGAACTGAGAACCTTTCAGCAAGACAATGCTCGTCCCCATGCTGCTTGCTTTACCACTGCATTTCTCCAAGGCGAGAACATCAACACCATGCAGTGGCCTGCGCTCTCCCCTGACCTGAATCCCATCGAGCACCTGTGGGATGAGCTTGGGAGACGCGTAGTTGGCAGGGCCAGGACACGGGCAGAGCTGCTTCAGACATTGAGGACTGAGTGGGACAGAATCCAGCAGCAATCCATCCAAAGACTGGTAGGCAGTATACGCCGACGATGCACTGCCTGTATCCAAAACAATGGTGGCCATACACGCTATTGAAAGGGGACTGACATTGCACCCTGTGCTGTTCTGTACTGTAGAACAAACTGATGAGATGGTGTATCTTGGTCAAAAACTTGACATGTCATCAATAAAATGCCAATGTTTCAATTAGCAATTGTTGGTTTGTTTTATTTTGAACTGTTACAATTTTATTACATTTCAAACAAGTGGTAAATTTCTTTTGCGTTTTTGGTCTTTTTGAAGTTGGTCAAAATGGTCAAAATGGTCAAATTTTTGGTCAAAATGCCCATTTTGCACTGGCCTTTTTAAAGCCAATATCAAGACATCACGTGCAGCTCATTAAAATCATCCCGTACCCCTTGGGTAATCACTGACAGTCAAAACGGCTGTTCAACAGCTGTGCTATGAAGTGACCATTGAAGGTTCAAGTGACTATCCGTGACCGTTTTGTCTGACAGTGAGGACACTATTGTCCACAAATAAGTTCACACATTTACTATACGCAGTGTTATTGTTGATATTTAAAGGTTTCAAAGGTGGTAAGTTTCTTTTGTGTTTTCGGTCTTTTTGAAGTTGGTCAAAATGGTCAAATGTTTCGGTCAAAATGCCCATTTTGCACTGGCCTTTTTAAAGCCAATATCAAGACATCACGTGCAGCTCATTAAAATCATCCCGTACCCCTTGGCTAATCAATGACAGTCAAAACGGCTGTTCAACAGCTGTGCTATGAAGTGACCATTGAAGGTTCAAGTGACCATCCGTGACCGTTTTGTCTGACAGCGAGGACACTATTGTCCACAAATAAGTTCACACATTTACTACACGCAGTGTTATTGTTGATATTTAAAGGTTTCAAAGGTGGTAAGTTTCTTTTGCGTTTCAGTATACAAACGTATCAACCTATAAAGTACCTAACCTACCAGTTGTCGGTGGAGAATTTCACATCCAATAACATTCATTAAACCTTTGGACAACATCGCTGGATTACAAAACTGAACGACTCAAAATCTTCTTTTGAGACAACCTAACACAAAAAATTGGTTTAAGCTCAGGTCTTGGTTTTAACACAAACCTACTGCATTTTATCGTGAGATGGTCCATGACGATTCAAAATTTTCACAACTTGAAAGGATTCCAAGAAGAGTAAGCAAAACTGTATCACCTCGCTTCGTTGTAGGAAGGGAAGAGAGGGTGGGCGGGGCCACGCCTGCCAATCAACATTGTGGGGGCAGGGCCGCGGCAACACGTGTCAATCACTGGGTAAGGTTAATGGCGTAATATTACCTACAGTCAAACAATAGCAACAACAGAAAACCACTTTTAAAGACTGGTGGTTAATATTGGCATACACTATTACGTACAGTCCAACAACCATTATTACCAGACGTACGATAATTATCTATCTATATACATTATACTGTATATAAAAACGAAAAACACGGTCCATCCTTCCTTGAAGCCATCCGGCCATGAAGCCTTGGCATTTGTCTTTAATTACTTACTGTTTGAACGTCGGTTGCATTCTGACTACATGTACGTCTATTGATTACGTATTACTGGAACTTACCTTTTAAACCATTCTACCCTTTAGACTGCTGAGACGTATTAAACCTTTGGAGACCTTTTAAGACCCCATATATGCCGATAGACATTTACATCCTTTACACCCCTTAGACCCCTCCATATATTTAGACCCATTGAGACCATTAAAACCCTAAACAACCTCAAACACCCCTAAAACGTCTAAAGACCTTGAAGAGCATTACAACCCATAAAGACCCCAAGACTCTTAAGACCCTCAGGATCCCCTAAGACCCCCAAGACACTTAAGAATCCCAAAGACCCTTAGGACCTCCAAGACCTTTTAGACCCCGAAGACCTTTAAGACCCCCTAAGGCCATAATACCTCCAAGACCCTTAAGACACCCAAAACCTCCAAGACCCTTAAGATCATTTAGACCCCCAAGACTGTTAACAAAGCCCTCAAGACCCTTAGGACCCCCAATACCCTTTAGACCTCTAAGGCCCTACAGATCCTTAATATCCCCAAGACCCTTAAGACTCCCACCCCATGCCCCCAATATCCTTTTGTGACCCTTAGGTCTTAAGGTCATTGTTGTCATTGAAGTGCTACAGACATTAAATAAAGTTGGTGATCAAAAATGTAAATACATTTTTAAAAGTACAGAAACAAGTAATAAAAAACTTTTTTTTAAAATGTAAAAGGATATTGGGGTAATATGCGAAAAAGTATATCAACAAGGTAGGGATGGTCACAAAAATTATTATGTTAAACCATTTACATTGAATAATAAATGTGCAAATGTGCAAATGACAATAAATGTACAAATGACACAATAAATGTACAAATGACACAATAAATGTGCAAATGACACCAAACATCTATCTTTCTCAATTTGGTTAGCTGAAGTGTGTGTGTGTGTGTGTGTGTGTGTGTGTGTGTGTGTGTGTGTGTGTGTGTGTGTGTGTGTGTGTTTCATTGGTTATCTCCAAATGTGGGTTTCAGAAGGTGGAACAGAGACTTCCTCGGTCTTGATACATCCACATTTGTGTGTGCATGTGTATATATATATATCCCCTCCCCCCTTCCCCTCCCCCCTCCCCCCTTCCCCCTTCTCCCCTTCCCCCTCCCCCTCCCCCCTCCCCCCCTTCCCCCTCCCCCCTCCCCCCCATTCCCCTCCCCCCTCCCCCCATTCCCCTCCCCTCCTCTTCCCCCTCCCCTCCTCCTCCCCCTTAACACCAGGGGGGTTGACTCAGCCTGTCATCCTACCGAGGTCGGCAAATTGAGTACCAGTTCACTGGTAATTCCCTGTGTGCCGTAAGAGGCGCCTAACAGGGTTGGCGGCACGAACCCGGAAGTCGGAACTCATTGTCGTCAAATAAATGTAACATGTATGTTTCACTCTCTGTCACATGCCGTTGGTCCCATGTCAATCGGATGAAGTTGAAAAATTAACATTATGAAGTTTCTCTGGGACGTACTGAATCCGAATAATGAAGTTGAAAAATTAACGTTCCGAAATACGCTAATTACGCTAACAGAAGCGCTGGCGCTGCGAAGCGCTAGAGGGAGCGCTGCGCTCCCTCCCTTCGATTCCCTCCCTCTTCTGCTAGTGTTTCTGTGCTAATACGCTAATTTTAAAACCCAAAGTTTTTTTAAATTTAAGGTGTACTGTAGTTGCTTTGAGACATACTGATTCCGAATATGCCTTTGGTTTTTCTCTGCGATGAGTAGTTCTCGAGTTATAAGAGGACAAACAAACATACTTTACTGCTTTATAGATATAGAAGTTGGTACGATTCGGCCAAGGAATCCCAGAGATAATTGCAATTAAGTGAGCTGTGACGTCACGGAACGCTCCGCTGGTAATCTATCTATAATTCCAGTAATCTCTGTACGTTTGTACGTTTGTACGTCTGTTTGTCTGTGACCGCTGTTTCTCGACAACCACGGGTCCGATATACTTTTAACTTGCCAGGTATATTGCTGGGGACCCGAGGATGTGCCTTTTCAAGGTTTCATATTAATCGGACAATTACTTACCGAGCTATGTCCAAAAAACGATTCAACCAATCAGAGAGCAGCGAACTATCGCGTGTGCCGAACGTGGCGGACACACTCTGCCTCGGATGGCACATTTGAGAGCGTATTCATTTATTTCACGTTTGCAAACTATGTTGGCGTTAAACTATGTTTTAAAACTAATAAAAACGAATTTGCGATTCATTCGCTTTCCTGCGCGTTTGTGCACGCGATGGCGATTTCTTTACCAAACTCCGGAAGCCGTTCGCTTTGGACCAAACCATTTCATGTAAATAGAGGGGGGGGATATAATTTTAGATATAGATATAGTACGGGCAATGCCCTAGTATATTATAATTTATGGTAATCTATGCAGCATGACATGGTCATCACGGAAAACAAGGCGCCTTTGCCGGCGCAAAACGGCTCTCCCAGGGTCAAACTCGGTATCGTTGTGAGCGCACGGTTCAGCCCTTCAAGAAAAAGTTTATTTTGTAAAAATCTAACCACGCGTTAAAAAGATATGACTGCTTTTGTTCGCCGGCACGTCGGCGCTCGAATCGGCTTGCGATAAAATCCACCACGTCCTTTGTCGGGGTCGTCTGAACCAACCACGTGGCCTAGAAGGCTGGGACTGGTCTCAAAAGTTAGGTCTCGATCATATCTCGTAATGCTGGAAGCTGCACGTCTCTGTGATAATCTTGTGGACCATGACAAGAGATCGTGCGAGTCGCTCGCAACGGCTTCAAGCACTTCCGCATTCGACCATTTCATGAACGCCATACGCCCCGCCCATCAAAGTGCGTACGTATTAAACGAACATACAGTGGCCCATGTGTCGTCATTTGCGCATGCGCCAAAGTCTTTGCAGGAACATGAAGCATCGGAACAGCGCATTTGCGCATGCGCAAGAGTGAGAACCACCTGTGCACCATTACGCTAACAGAAGCGCTGGCGCTGCGAAGCACTAGAGGGAGCGCTGCACTCCCTCCCTTCGATTCCCTCCCTCTTCTGCTAGTGCTTCTGCGCTAATACGCTAATTTTAAAACCCGAAGTTTTTTTTTAAATTTAAGGTGTGCTGTAGTTGCTCTGAGACGTACTGATTCCGAATATGCCTTTGGTTTTTCTCTGCGATGAGTAGTTCTCGAGTTATAAGAGGACAAACAAACAAACATACTTTACTGCTTTATATATATATATATATATATATATATATATATATATATATATATATATATATATATATGTATATATATATATGTATATATATATATATATATATATATATATATATATATATATATATATATATATATATATATATATATGTGTGTGTGTGTGTGTGTGTGTGCTTTTTTACTGTTTAATATTTTGCTGGTTAAATTCATGCATGGAAACAATCAACATGTACGATCATTGTAAATGGATGCAGGGATGGACGGGCAACAACCATTGTTCAAAGAAAGATGTTGGGCAATGGTTTCACTTGATAATTTCTTGCCACTATCTCTACCTTGTTTGCATACCTTTTGGCATACCATCCCTAAATCCTTTTAAATTAAAATCTATATTTTATTCATTATCATAAAAGCTACTCTGTGATAGCCTTGGACATTGTTGAATAAAAATGCATTAAACATACAATCACTGTGAATCATACAACATATCATTCAAGAGGATTTTGTTTGTGCGAGAAGTAAGCCATAGACATGTTTCTCAGATATAACAAAGAAAAGTCGTACATCAATGTGGAAAGATGGTATTGTTCTCCAGCATTTTAATTTTAAAATTGCAATCTGAAGCTCACTGAGGAGCTTGGATATTTAAAAAAAAAAAATTCTGGACAGCAGTTAGGCCATCTTTATAAATGATCTGATGGAGGAAGCCATCCATTGTCCCCTGCAGATGGAATATATGAGCTTGTACATAAATCACATTCAGGACAAACACACCAGTAGACATCGGTGTACTTTAACATGTATTATGGGGACATTAGTATACAATGGACAAATAAATATCATATGTAGCATAAGTAAGCCAGCAAGCAAACACGTGAATAAGGGATTATCAGAGGCCATTTGGCTCCATCTTTCTCGTCCTTGCCGTTTCAATTCCCCCAGAAGGATTCCAAGATAACAAATCGGTCATTAGCAAGTTCAATCGGATTGGAATCCCAGAAGAGGGCGTACAAAGCTGCGGACTAATAATGATAACCAGATGTCACCCGAGGGAAATTGTTCCTGCCGTCCCAAAGCAAAGGGAAATTACAAGCTGGGCACTGTCAGGCCAGAGAAAAATGTAAAGCTCTACTCAGGATGGGGCTCATGTATGTTCATGCTCATTTCTTTTTTTTTAAAGTATATATTTTTTTGGGAATGTGTTTGTTGAAAGCATGCTGGGCACCTCCTTTATACATTTTACTCATATCGATTTTTAGCCCTTACCTTTTCTACTTGTCCTCCTGATTGATTCTGGTCGTTGTCTTGATACTGCGTGTGTGTCCACATCCACGGTCCATGTTCACATGCAGATGGCGAACACCACCACACTGAGCTACCTGGCGACGGGCCTCAAGCCAAACACCCTGTACGAGTTCTCAGTTAGAGTCACCAAGGGACGTCGCACGAGTACATGGTCTATGACGGCACAAGCCACTACAATGGAGGCCGGTAAGGCTCAATTTGTGTGAAATCTAACCTGTCTGCCCTTGAGTGGAGTAAAGACACACCAAGAGTGATATAATTCCACATGTCTCCCAGTAACGAGGTACAATTACTATGATTAAACATTTTAACACCACCCCCACCCCACTCCCACCCACCCCTTCCCTCATCCTTTTCTGTTGTGTGCATATAACTAGTCATATGACCTTATACAATACCAGATGTTGAATTATATGTTCTAAAGTGCACCGTTGGTTATATACTGTAAGTCTTGTACCACCAAAATTGACATTTGATCATCTCAGAGACAAACACAAACATTACATCTAAATTAAGCTGATCGTGGAATAGCAGGATGATATATCTGTGAGCAAGCTGTTTATCATTTTTCTGACATTGCATTCTCTGCACAGCACTGAAGCAAAACGAGTACAGCAGTCAAAACACAAACTTAGGCCAAAAAGCTGCAAACACCATAAAACGAATTTCCACCACAATGAATCATTCTAAAAGCCTGACCTGTTGATATTTAAGCTTGTGTTACCAAACAGGCAGCCATAACCATGTATGAGAAACCCTGATCTCCCAACCCTCTCACACAGAACAACATTGCTGATTGTAGGAGAGAAGGTTTGAAAGTGGCACACAGCCTGAGAGAACTAGTTCACGATTTCCGAAGGAAATGTTTTATCATGCACACTCTCCGAGGTTTGATTCAGAGTGATTTGCTCTTATGTTCTGGCCTGGTCAGAGTCACGATTTGAACCCCATAGACAATCGTTGGGCCTATATTCAGCACAAACCTATTGGAAGGAAATTTTGCAAATTCTGATCAACTTTGCGAAGCTGTCAAACATGAATGGGGACATTGACATTTCTCGGTGCAAGAAGCTTCGTGAAAGTTTGACCAAAAGACTGGATTATTCAAAGAAAGCAAGGGACAAGCTATTCCATACTGATTTGTCGTTATTTATGCATGTTCTGGTGTTTTGGTGTTTTTTGTCCCCCGTCGCACCGCGGAGCGAAAGGGGGACTATGGTTTTCCCCTCTGTCCATGTGTGCGTGCGTCCGTGCGTGCATGCGAATGTGCGTGCGTGCGTCTGTGCGTGCGTTAGCGAAGGACCGAATTCTAATTTGGTGTGTGGGTGCAACCCACGTCAAAATCCAAGATGGCTGCCGCCATGTATGTCTGACGCCATGTATGTCTGAATCTTGTGAGCGGAATATCTTGAAAAATAAGCGAAGTACCAACTTCTAATCTGGTGTGTGGATGTATCTAGGCATAAGGAAGAACGCTATTGAAAATTGGGTCGCCACGTCAACATCCAAGATGGCCGTCGCCATGTATGTCTGAACCTTGTGAGCGAAATATCTTGAAAAATAAACGAACTACTAACTTCTAATCTGGTGTGTGGGTGTATCTACGCATAAGGGAGAACGCTATTGAAAATTGGGTCACCACATCAAAATCCAAGATGGCCGCATTGCGTCTTCCACTTTGTCAACTCGCATCACTTCACCGACGGGGGAGCTAGGCGTAATGCTTGTTTATAATTTAAAAAGGTAAAAAATCAAACATATAAACAGCCTTGGATGTGCACCTTGACCCCACGGCCAAGGCACAACGTCTATCAAGGCTGTCCATTAGCATACACATGCACTTCAAGCCCAAGGCTGAAGCACATGGTCATTCAAAACACATGCATCCTGACCCCGAAGGGCAAGAATGCATGCTCATACAATTGGACCCCTCCTCCATAGGAGTGAGTCCACCATCCACCAGTGGATTCTACACCCTTAAGATGCTTTTAAGGCCAGCACCGTAGGCTGCCTTTTTTATAATAAAAAAAGGTTTAAAAAATCAAACATTTGAACAGTCTTGCACGTGCACCTTGACCCCACGGCCAAGGCACACCGTCTATCAACACTGTCCCATTAGCATACACATGCACTTCAACCCCACATGGTCATTCAAAACACATGCATCCTGACCCCGAAGGGCATGCATGGTCATGCAATACCACCAGTGGTTTTAACACCGCAAGTATAAAATATAAAATTGCTTGGCATTCTTATATCGCTCAGACATCACCACTGTGAACAGTCGTAATTTTTATTTTATCACTCAAATCTTAATTTCAATATATGCGTCCGAACGAGCACATTAAACTCTATATCATGAAATCATCTATTTGTAAAAATTCTGTATTTTTAAATGTATTTTACAACAAAATTCATGGCTAGGGAATGATGACATCACATCCTCGCACACATGCGATATCCACTTCCGGGTTATTATATATATTTTTACTTTTTCCTACCTATACATCGCCTTATCAATGTCGCAATTGTTTACTTGTTATTTCGTTACAAAGAATTTTTTTAAATTGCGTCACAATGTTCACACAAAAGAATACGTTCTTATGAACCCCGATTTCACAATTTATGATCGAAATTTTTGTTTGATCGTCACACGATCACGATCACGTTGCACCTCTGCAAGCCGCATGTGCCTGTGGTCGAAAATGGACACTCGCAGGTCCGCGTTATGGAGTCGATCCAATAATTCGGTCCATAAAAATTAAACACGAGATTAAACACGCAATAATTAAAATTATATACGGGATTCGTACCCTTCCAGAACATTGTAGCGGTTACCGCTGGGTATACACAATCGCTTTGCACCTGCCGAGGACGCGGCCAGGGAGCGATCACCATGCCGGGCTCGCCCAGGCCGCCCGGACAGGCCCAGACGCGCCTCTCCCAGGCATGCCCGGACTCGCCTTTCCCGGGCTCGCCCAGGACGCCCGGGCATGCCCAGCCTCGCCTTCCCAGGGCTCACCCAGGACGCCCGGGCATGCCCGCTCTCGCCTTTCCATGGCTCGCCCAGGACGCCCAGGCATGCCCGCTCTCGCCTTTACAGGGCTCGCCCAGGACGCCCGGGCACGTCCAGACTCGCCTTTCCAGGGCTCGCCCAGGACGCTTGGGCACGCCCGGTCTCGCCTTTCCCGGGCAAACGCTCCGGCATGATGTGTATATATATTGCTGCCCGATAAACGGGCTTTTCAGAGTACCCGAGTTTGGTTTGTGCAATAAAGCAACTCGGACGAATTTCCATCTTTTGTCGCGTCAATCCTTTCGACTTGCGTTGGAGCACAGCTCCTTCACTGGTGACCCACGACATGGACACGGCAGTTGCCCTTAAACTGCCTACCTTCTGGGAGGCTCACGCGGCGGTTTGGTTCGCCCAGGCGGACTCCCAGTTTTCCCTGCAAGGCATCACCGCCGACGACACCCGCTTCCACCATGTGGTAGCGGCGCTCGGCTCCGCCACTGCGGCCTGCGCCCTGAGCCTCCTCAAGCGCCCGCCAGCCGCTGACAAGTATGGCGCGATCAAGACGCTCCTCCTCGACGCATTCGCCCTCCTGCCGGCGCAACGCGCACGATGCCAGCTCGACCTGCCCGAGCTCGGCGACACGCGCCCGTCCGAGCGAATGGATTACATGCTCTCGCTGCTCGGGACGCACTCGTCGGATTTTCTTTTCCAGGAGCTGTTCCTCCGCCAGCTGCCTAGCCAGGTCCACTTCGCCCTGGCAGGCACGCAGATCGCGGATCCCCGCGCCCTCGCCAGGGAAGCCGACAAGATCTCCTCGGCAGGCCGGCACATCGGGGCGGCTACCTGGAGCCCACCCCCGTCCGAGGCGACGCCCATGGCGCCCGAGCGCCCTGCGCGGTTGGAGGCCGAACTGCTGGTGCAACTGGCGGCCGCCACGCCGCGCCGACCGCTTCCAACACGACGGCCGGGGCCTTCACCTGACCAGGCGTGGTGTTATTACCACGCCAGGTTCGGACAGAAGGCTCGGACATGCCGACCCCCGTGCACTTTCGGCAAGTCGGGAAACGGGCGAGCCAGCGTTCATTACCAGCCATGAGCGCCGGCCACTCGGGCAACTTGCTTTCTATCAAGGACAAAGCGTCCGGGCGGCGTTTCCTTTGTGACACCGGCGCCCAACTGAGCGTCATACCCGCCTCCGAGCAGGACAAGCAGACCGCCGTTTGCGGCCCCTCCTTGGTCGCTGCCAACGGATCGGCCATACGCACCTTAAGGCCCGCGCAACGTCACCCTCTGCTTCGGCAGCCAGCGCTTTAATTGGACCTTTGTGACCGCAAGCGTGCGGATGGCTTTGCTGGGCGCCGACTTCCTCTGCGCGCACGGGCTGCTGGTCGACGTCAAACGGCGTTGCCTTGTCAACGCTGAGACCTTCAGCTCCCTGGCATGCGCGATGAGCAGCTCCGCGCCGACCGAACTAGCGTGCGCCCTCCCGGCGGCGAACGAGTTCGCTCGCCTGCTCGCGTAATTCCCGGCCCTCACGCGGCCGACGTTTTCGGCCGTCGCAGTGCGACATGGCATCGAGCACCACATACCCACTACGGGCCCGCCGGTCTACGCCAGAGCCCGCCGCCTCGACCCGGCCAAGCTCGCCGTGGCCGAAGCCGAGTTCGACGCGTTGGAGCACCTCGGCATCGTGCGGCGCTCCGATAGCGCGTGGGCCTCACCACTGCACATCGTGCCAAAGCCGGGGGGCGGATGGCGCCCGTGTGGCGACTACCGCCGCCTCAACGATGTTACCACCCCCGACAGGTATCCGATCCCGCACATCCAAGACTTTTCCGCCCGGTTGGCGGGGCGGGTCATTTTTTCGAAAATTGACTTGATACAGGGATACCACCAGGTACCTGTCAGGCTGGCCGACGTCCCGAAAACGGCCGTAATCACGCTGTTCGGCCTGTTCGAATTCTTGAGGATGCCGTTTGGCCTCAAGAACGCGGCCCAGGCGTTCCAACGCTTGATGGACGTCGTGCTGCGCGACCTGCCATTCCTCTTCGTCTACCTGGACGACATCCTCGTCGCCAGCACGTCCCGGGCCGAGCACCTCCTCCACCTCCGAACACTGTTCGGGCGCCTCAGCGAGCACGGCTTAATCGTCAACCCGGCCAAATGCCACTTCGGCACGACGGCCGTTGACTTTTTGGGCCACCACATCACCAAGAACGGGGCCGTGCTGCTGCCGACCAAGGTCGAGGCCATCACCAAGTTCCCGCGTCCCCGCTCCATCAAGGCCCTGCAGGAGTTCCTCGGCATGGTGAATTTTTATCACCGTTTCGTGCCCCGCGCTGCTCAGCTCATGCGGCCCCTTTACGAAGCCCTCCGGGGCAAGCCGGCCAAGCATGACATCGTCTGGTCCGCGGCCATGGACGCGGCATTCACGAGCGCGAAGCGGGCTCTCGCCGACGCAACGCTACTGGCTCACCCGGTGCTCGACGCTCCCATCGCCCTCACTACGGACGCCTCCGACTACGCGGTGGGCTCCGTACATGAGCAATGGGTGAACGGGGTTTGGCAGCCACTCACTTTTTTTAGCCGGCAACTCCGGCCAAACGAGTTAAAATACAGCACGTTTGACCGCGAGCTCTTCGGTCTATACCTGGCCGTTCGCCATTTCCGCCACCTCCTGGAGGGCCGCCCGTTCACGGCTTTCGTCGACCACAAGCCGTTGGTTTACGCAATGGCCAAAGTCACGGAGCCGTGTTCGGCCCGCCAGCAGCGCCACCTCTCCGCCGTGTCAGAATTTACCACGGACATCCGGCATGTCGCCGGCAAAGACAACGCCGTGGCCGACTGTCTTTCTCGGGCCAGCGCAAACGCGGTCCACCTCGGTGTGGACTTTGCGCTCATGGCGGCCGACCAGACCACCGACACCACGGTGCAAGCCCTCCGGGCGGCGGACACGGGCCTCCGCCTGGCCGACGTCCCCTTCGCGGACACTGTCCTGCTCTGCGACGTCTCCCAAGGCCAGCCTCGCCCCGTCGTGCCTGGCAGCGCCGCATTTTCACCTCCATCCACGGCCTTTCCCACCCGGGCCGGAAAGCTTCCCAGAAGCTGGTGTCGGCGTGTTTCGTCTGGCACGGTCTTCGACGGGACGTCCGCGATTGGGCCAACGCCTGCATGGCCTGCCAGCGGGCCAAGGTCCACCGCCACACCCAGGCCCCGCTGGCACCTTTCACCGTGCCCGAATGGCGTTTCGACAACGTCAACGTGGACCTGGTGGGCCCCCTTCCCCCATCGCGGGGTTTCACACACCTGCTCACCATGGTGGACAGGACCACCAGGTGGCTGGAGACCGTTCCCCTCATTTCCACCACCACCGCCGATGTGGCGCAGGCTTTCATCGCCACCTGGGTCGCCCGTTTCGGCGCACAACTCTTCGGACCGCGGTCCGCAGTTCACCTCCGAGCTGTGGGGTGCGGTCGCCCGCAACCTGGGAGTCAAGCTCCACCGTACCACGGCCTACCACCCCCAAGCCAATGGGTTGTGCGAGCGTTTTCACCGCTCCATGAAGGCCGCGCTCATGGCCGGCCTTCAGGACGACGGTTGGGCCGACCGGCTGCCGTGGGTCCTTTTGGGCCTCCGCACGGCCCCCAAGGAGGACCTCCAGGCGTCCACCGCCGAGCTCGTCTACGGCCAGCCGCTACGCGTCCCGGGCGAGTTCGTGCCCAACGCTACCAGTCCCTGCTCCGCAGCTCGCCAGCGCTCGGACCTCCAGGAGGCCGCCCGACGGTTTGCCCCCGTGCCAACGTCCCGCCACGGTGGCCCCCAGTCCTACGTCCCCCCAGCGCTTCGCACAGAGGAGTACGTTTTCGTGCGTCATGACGCACACCGGGGGCCACTCCGGCCGCCGTACGACGGGCCCTTCCGGGTCCTGCGACGGGACGACAAGTCGTTCGTCATCGACATCGGCGGCAGGTCGGACCGGATTTCGGTGGACCGCCTCAAGCCGGCGCACGTGGACGTCGACCAACCGCCACTGTTGGCCCTTCCTCCACGGCGAGGCCGCCCCCCGTCCACGTTTCCCCCCACTCGAACACCCACCACCACACCGGACCCCTCCCCCCCCCCCCCACGACCCTCCAGGGGTCGCTTCGGCCGGGTCATCAGGACCCCCCTTAAATTGACCCTGCCGGTGCAAGTCGATTCTGGAGGGGCGTGTGTAGCGGTTACCGCTGGGTATACACAATCGCCTTGCACCTGTCGAGGACGCGGCCAGGGAGCGATCACCATGCCGGGCTCGCCCAGGCCACCCGGACAGGCCCAGACGCGCCTCTCCCGGGCATGCCCGGACTCGCCTTTCCCGGGCTCGCCCGGGCACGCCCAGCCTCGCCTTTCCAGGGCTCGCCCAGGACGCCGGGGCATGCCCGCTCTCGCCTTTCCAGGGCTCGCCCAGGACGCCCGGGCACGTCCAGACTCGCCTTTCTAGGGCTCGCCCAGGACGCCCGGGCACGCCCGGTCTCGCCTTTCCCGGGCAAACGCTCCGGCATGATGTGTATATATATTGCTGCCCGATAAACGGGCTTTTCAGAGTACCCGAGTTTGGTTTGTGCAATAAAGCAACTCGGACGAATTTCCATCTTTTGTCGCGTCAATCCTTTCGACTCGCGTTGGAGCACAGCTCCTTCAACATGCCCTTTCAGAACTTATTCCCAGTGCGTTTTCCCATTCGTCTATTCTCAAGCTTGACACTAACCGGTAAATTGGTAAACAGTAACTTAGGTTTACGCGATCCAGATTTCCCAGTACAGAGCAAATTAATCGCTCGAAAATCAAACCACCAACCGAATGCCATTAAATAACCTTTTGACAGGGTGCCGCATCAATGAGTATGCCCTCCGCCATACTGGATGTCAAACCTGGATCCCATCGACCAATTAGGACAACCAGTTGCAATTTACCAAACCAAAAATACAGGGCCTGTCAGACATCTTCTTCTTTTTATTCCATTTGCTCAAAATACCAAAAATAGTTTCAACGTAGTTTTGCTAATAATTTTGATGACAAAACCCAAATGGTAAAGGATTACAGTCCTAAAATGGACACTGCACGCACACACACACACACACACACACACACACACACACACACACACACACACACACACACACTAATCTGGTGTTTTGTCGAGTCAGGGTGTTGCATCAATGAATATCCCCTTTTGTACGAGCCTCTACCATGGGAAGTAGATTTGCACCAAACACTCGTCGCCGAGTGAAGTGTGAGAGGGGGAGGTGGGGTAGAATGGTGGGGGTGGGGGGTGTGAGGGATGGAGTGGAAGGATGGTGAAAAATTGGGGCATGTGCAAAGATCGTGGTCCTTGATTGGTCAAAAAGATTATTTGGTGCAAAGCTTATTTTCAAGTTAAGAACTCGCTTTTCATGCAATTGCTTAATAGCTTAAATAAATGACGTTAGCCCAATTTATTTGTATGTGTTTTTCCAATCTCTAGGGTTTTTAGGATAAATTTAGGGTTTTTCATACACCTATAATGAAACCATTTGCTGCTACACCACCCCAAATATTGTCGCTAAATTTTTTTGTCTCCCGCCGCAAATAATGAAAATTTGTACCGACGGGAGTTATTTTTGCATACAATACACTCTTAATGTTATCAGTTAGCGTATAAAATCCTTTTTTTTTTCAAATAAATCGTTTTGTTTTTTCCAAAAATTGCAATTGAAGCGGAAACCACAGCTGGACCGGATGTCACATGTAATCGCTTGACTAACACTCTAACAGGCCATTTTATTTCGGTTCTGTTAATTGATGGTTGATGTTTATTGACCTCCTGTTTTTCTGAGTTTCTGCAATAAAATAAGGTCCTTAAGTAATTTATTCGTCTATATCAAACTATAAATGATAGATTTTATTTCCTCGCCCTGTATGGGGCCCAAAAAAAGGTTTGTACGTCGCGACCTAATTTATACAGTTGTATACTATACGTAATTCGGCCTCGCCATGCTGTGTTGTAACTCAGGCCAAACGTAACTCAGGCAAACATGTGTTGTTCAAACTTCGAGATAAATAATCGTCTTTGTTTAAATAATCAGCTTCTTTACCGTGTCCTGTTCGCATTTAATTATCGTCTTATCTGAATTGTAAATTTAATATAGCATTTCTCAAAACTTATCGATCGACAAAATTTAATAGATTTGGTACTCAACAAAAATAAATCGATTCGATTTTGAAACACCAAATAGATCGACTATATTCATAATCTTTGACAACGCACTAAATTTGGACAATAGACCAACAAGTTACGTTATGTAGACGTTTTACAATGGACGTTGCACTTCGCAACCAACAGATAACGTTATGTAGACGTTTTACAATGGACGATTGTCTTCCAATTCATCTTGATTTCTCCTTGCTCGCGAACCATTCCATTAAACTAGATACATCCAAATCTTACTTACTGTGGTGAAATGAAACGATTCACCAAGAACTCCAAAGCGTGAGCTTTTATTCACTTGAATGCAACTGATCTACAAAAATAACACAAAAGCTATTAAGCAAGCATCTCTGAGCACTTCCATTACTATTAAGCCATTGCAGAGATATTAGCAAATGTAGAACATGTCTTGCAACAATCTTACCAACTCGAAGACACAAGAGAGAGCGGAATGACCCGTCCTAACTCGCATATGGTATATAAAATCCTCCCCACGCGGTCAGCGTCGGAATAGCATCATAAGTAATGTGTAGGAGACGCAGAGCTTTGCTCGGATGGAACCATTAACTTCATGACATTCTCCCCCCGTAAGAGTATCAGCTAGCACGCGGTCTATCAATATAAGGTATAAGTTGAAGATAGTAGATTAATTAAGCAACACAGCACTCCATCACAAATCCAAGCGTTGGGGTCGACGGCACGCTCGGCCCGCACGAGTCTGGTAGGTAGGCGATCCGTTCGCATTCCCGTCCCGGCCGGCACGAGACTGATCGGTGGCCGATCCGGGCGCACTTCCCGGGGACGGAGGACACGGCAAGCCCGGGGAATTCCCTTCAGCAGTTCTTGGCGGTGTAACGTCACTCAGGCCACGACCCGCGCGAGGGGTGCCCGGAACGGAATCCCCCATTTCGGCAGGCGAATCCTCCGAGTTCAAGTCACGACGGGTGTCCCCATCTCTGCACAGGGCTTAATGCTGGACCGACACGGTCGAAGGACGACCATCGTGCAGCCGGACGGTCGCATACTGCGGATTAACCTGCATAATCTGCACCAAGTCCACCGCCGGTTCGTACTTGCTTTGTCGCACCGTTCACTTCAGATATGCGGGCTTGAGTTTGACCAGCCAACCGGGCATCGATTGACCATTGGCGCCGCGTCGTTCGAAACAAAACATTCGTTCGTGGGGAGTTTGATTGGTGGCCGTGGATAACAAAGTCTGAATCGCAAGTAATGCTTATGGCACGGCTTGAGGCCATTGGTGCAGCCCCATCGAGTGCGTACATAAGTGCAGCGCCACGGCCTTCTAGATGACTTGATGAAATCTTTCCACCTGGCCATTCGCCTCGGGGCAATACGGTACGGAGTAGTGCGGCTAGTGGCGATTCCGAGGCCAACTGGGAAGGTCCGGACCTCTTGTGACATGAACGCAGCCCCACGGTCTGAATGCACAAACCCCGGATATCCGAACAGGATGGACAGCTGACGCAGGCATCGTATGACCGTGGCTGCCGTCATGTCTGAGCATGGAAAGGTGAACGGGAAACGACTGTACTCATCAATTACTGTCAACATATAACGAGGCGCACCTTGTGTGGGTAAAGGTCCTTTAAAATCGAGGCTTAATCGTTGCCATGGTTCCGTCGCCTGAATGAGCATCTGCTCCGTCGGCTTATAGAATCGCGGTTTCAACTCCGCACATACGGAGCAGGAGCGGCATAGACGTCGGATATCCTCGATCGAAAATGACAAATTGCGAGAGCGCACAAAATGAGCGAATCGAGTTACCCCGGGGTGACACAATGAGTCATGGATGCGCTTTAGATCCTCTGACGTCATGCGAGCACAAACCGACGGGCGAGAGCGCGTCAGCAACCACATTCTCGCTCCCGGGGCGATAGATTATGTCATAGCAGTAGTCAGCGAGTTCGACCCGCCATCGTGAGATTTTGTCATTTTGAATACATTGAGGGTGTTTGTGGCCGTACATGAAAGCCACCGACTGTTGGTCAGTCAGGAGATCGAACCTCCTGCCCAGCAGCAGATGGCGCCACCGCCTCACTGACTCGACCACCGCCGCCGCCTCCTTTTCCACTGCCGAATGTTTGCGTTCAGCCGAGGTCAATGTCCTGGAGAAGAATGCCACAGGTTTATCATTTTGTGTGAGTGTCGCAGCAATGGCACAATCCGAAGCGTCTGTCTCGACGAGAAACGGGAGGTTATCATCAATGGAGGTCACACAGGCCCCCGCTATGTTTTCCTTTAGAAGTTGAAAAGCGTCTAGTGCGTCCTGCGTCAAAGGGAAGGTTTTACAGTCCACCAGAGGTCTTATTTTCTCTGAGTAGCCTTTCATCCATCTCGAGTGATGTCTGAGTAGCCCGAGGCACCGCCTCAGGGACGCCCGATCACAGGGTGCCGTCATTTCTAGCAAAGGTCGGAGGCGCTCGGCGTCAAGTTCTATCTCCCCGCCGGTCACTGTGTACTCCAGTATATCGATTGTTTTGGTACCATAGTGACATTTCTCCTGGTTGAAGGTTAAATTATAACATTGCGCAACCTCCAAGAACCATTTCAAGTTAGCATCGTGCCCCTCCTGGGTATGTCCGCAGACTGTCACGTTATCCACGTAAACGAAAATGTCTCGCAAATTCTCTTTAACCAAGATGTCGTCCATAGCACGTTGAAAACACGATACCCCATTTGTGACTCCAAAAGGGATTCGCCGAAATTGATACAGCCGTCGACCCGATTGGAAGCCGGTGTAGGGCCTATCGGATTCCCTGATCGGTATCTGATGATACGCTGATTTAAGGTCCAAAGTGCTCAAGACCCTAAACTTGGCAACCTCCTGGACCAGGTCATCTATTTTTGGCAAAGGAAACGCGTCCAATTGCGTAAATCTATTAATAGTTCGACTGTAAACAATGACCAGGCGTTTCCTGTGATTGTCAGAGAGTACGACTAGAACCTGCGCTCTCCACGGCGATCTACTCGGCTCTATAATGCCCTCTCGGAGCATACGCTCGGTCTCCTCTGCGATATATGCAGCGTCGGCACGAGTATATCGTCGAGATTTCTCGGTTACAGGTCGGCAATCGGCCGTCAGTCTGGGAAACACAGAAGGGGGATCTATCGCCATCTCGACTAGGCTGCAGACAGAAAGGGTATTCTCCCCGTCCCCCACACGCATCTGCAACCGGCCGTGCCTGCTCAAGAAGTCATTTCCCAGCAGTACATCGGCGCACAATTCCGGCATCACCGCGAGTTTCACATCCGCATACAATTTATCATTGATTACGAGTTTAAGGGAGCAAATGCCTTTGGTGCGTACACTATGTCCCGACGAAGCCAGGTAAATTCGACGGGTATCCGATCCCATTGACCAGCCGTGACGTCGTACCAATGCGTGGCTAACGAAACTAGAAGAACTTCCTGTATCAATATTGTGTCCGCGAGAATCCCATGAGCACAGGTAGCACGGCGCTGTGTACGCCTCGCGCCGTCCGTGAGGTGTGTGTACCTGCGAGAGTCGAGCGCCAGGTAGATTTAGACGCCCGACACATTTTAGCAAAGTGACCCTTCTTCCCACAATTGTGACATTCACAATTTTTGGCGGGACACGCCGAATGAGGGTGTCTCTTACTGCCACAAAAATAACATTTGGCATTCTCGCCTGCAGAGTTAGCAGCGGCGGCGGCGGTGTTCGGATTCCCGTCATCCCCAACGATCGGCGCCACCGGGGTGGCATCTGGAGATCCCACGAGTGCCCCTTCGGGCAATGCGGTCGACTCCAGCCGTGCCTCGGCAGCGGCCCCCGCTGTAAGATAGGATCCACCGTATGCCTCCGCGCGGGCCGATGCCAGCTGTAGAATGCGTGCTTTGTCGCACGCTTGTTGGAAGGTCAATGTGGTTTCCCCCAGCAACCGTAGTCTGATGGCCGGCGACGAGATCCCAGCAACAAATGCATTGTGCATCAAGTCATCGGTTGCCTCTGCAACGGTTCGTTGTTCCATCAAACAACCTTTCCCCAGGCGTATCAGCTACTGGATATAGTGCTCCTGGCTTTCTGATGCTTCCTGACGCTGAGTAGCCAACATGTGTCGACCGTACAATGCACTTCGTTGCCGGACATTTATGCCGCGCAATGTCGTCACTGCCGCATCATAGGTGGTACAGTGGGATATGTACCCGTAGACAGGGAGGCTGACATGACAGGTCAGAATCGATAGCCGCTGCGGCTCGGTGAGAGCCAGAACCACCGCGGTGTAGTGCTGGAGAGAGTTGTACCAATACTCCCATTGGTCTGCGGCATTCGTAGCCTGAGGGTCGCCCGAGAATAACTCCAGGCGAAGCAGCTTCTCCATGGCTCCAAGCGTAGGATTTGAAGTGAATAAAAATGTGGTGAAATGAAATGATTCACCAAGAACTCCAAAGCGTGAGCTTTTATTCACTTGAATGCAACTGATCTACAAAAAGAACACAAAAGCTATTAAGCAAGCATCTCTGAGCACTTCCATTTCTATTAAGCCATTGCAGAGATATTAGCAAATGTAGAACATGTCAGGCAACAATCTTACCAAATCGAAGACACAAGAGAGAGCGGAATGACCCGTCCTAACTCACAGATGGTATATAAAATCCTCCCCACGCGGTCGGCGTCAGAATAGCATCATAAGTAATGTGTATGAGACGGAGGGCATCGCTCGGATGGAACCAATAACTTCATGACACATCGATGTTAATCCACCAAAATGGCATAAGTATACCTGTGGTGCACACACAGGTCTGCTATATGACATTTTGTGAAAGGTTTTTTTTCATTATTTTGATTATTAATTTTTTGTTACACTCTACAATCGATTAAATTGTGTGTTTCGCATTCGCAAAAGTAATCGCATAATCGCTAATAATAACAATCGCTAATTCCTAATAGATATCCATTCCTTGTTCTGCTCATTCCTCGTTCGCTTCAACTGATTTGGAATAAAGGATCTCAACCGTAAATATGCAAAAATACACATTTTTGGGATATCGAATGTATAACCTCTACCAGGATCGAAATAAAATATGAGCGAACTAACAGAAGGTCACCTCTAAAAACGTATGCCTTATTCAATCTGAATGAACACCCTATCTAAAAAAAAAATGACGTTAGGCCGGCCGACCAATACATAGTGCACACATCTAATTAATTTCCAGCGGATCTCCGTTTTCACGTCACCTTTAACTGGAACCCTAAACTTTAATTTCCAGCGGATCTTCATGTATTACACGTCACCTAACCTGGAATTCTAAGAATAAATCCAGCGGGTCTCCGTGTATTACACGTCACCTAAAGTTCAGTGGATCTTTGTTAAATCACGGCACCGTTCCTGAACTGCTTCCTTGCTTTGTGGTATACCCACCAGAGCACATCATATATATTTTTCCCATTTTTTTATTTTTTATTTATTTGATGCATCCATTCATATTATTCCTGACATTGTCAAGGCCTCCCTTCCTGCTCTCTCTCCACTTATCACTGCAACAATAAACTCCTCCCTGTCTACAGGCATCGTCCCACCATCCCTCAAAATTGCTGCTGTTACCTCCATTCTGAAAAAACCTGGACTCAACCCTGACACCCTAAATGTGCAAAATAAAGAGATACTTCTGGAAAACGTACAGAAGTTTAACCACAGTACTGTCCGTGAATTGAGTTCGATATCAGTTCACATCACTTTCAAGGATCAATTTATTTGCTTCGAAATGTCAAATGTGGTTTGTCAAATGTGAAATGCCAACCCCAATCTTCAGACCCATCTCCAACCTACCATTTCTGTCAAAAGTTTTGGAACGCGCTGTAGCCACTCAACTCAAACATCACCTCTCCCAATAACCTGTATGAAACATTCCAATCCGGATTCCGCTCCAACCACAGTACTGAAACTGCTCTCCTCAAAATCACCAAAGACCTTCTCCTCTCCTTTGACGCTGGCAACCTCAACATTCTCATCCTCCTCGACCTCAGCGCCGCTTTTGACACCATCAATCACACCATCCTCCTCACCCGACTTGAAACCACCTTTAACATTACCGGCACTGCCCTCTCTTGGATCAAATCTTACCTCTCTGACAGACGCCAGTTCATCTCCATCAATAACTGCAAATCGCCCACTGCTCCCCCCCCCCCCCCAAGGTGTCCCCTAAGGTTCAGTTCTTGCCCCCCTCCTCTTCATCCTGTACCTGTCCCCCCATGGTCACTTAATCCGCCGTCATGGTCTCCAATTCCACTGCTTCGCCGATGACATCCAGCTTTTCATCTCCACCAAGTCCATCTCCACCGCCACCCACTCTATCCTGACAAACTGCATCACTGAAATAAAATCCTGGCTTCAAATCAACTTCCTCAAACTTAACTATGATAAATCTGAAATAATCATCATTGGCCCAAAAACGCTCACCAAATCCACCCATAACTTTGCCCTCAACATCGACGGTTTCCCAGTATCCACCTCCCCTCACATCCGGAATCTTGGCATCATCTTTGACCAAACCCTCTCCTTTGACAAATACACTAAACAGATCACAAAGACAGCCTTCTTTCACCTGAAAAACATCGCCCGTCTCCGTCCATCCCTCTCCTCCACGGCTGCAGAAACCCTCATCCACGCCTTCATCACCTCCCGTCTGGACTACTGCAACAGCCTCCTCTATGGTTCACCCTCAATAATCACCAATAAATTCCAATACATTCAGAACTCCGCTGCCCGTCTACTCACCCATTCCCGGACCCGTGACCACATCACCCCCGTCCTTTACAAGCTTCACTGGCTCCCCATCCCCCAGAGAATCCAGTACAAAATCCTCCTCTTGACCTACAAAGCACTCCATAACCTGGCCCCATCCTACCTGGCTGACCTCCTCTCCAGACACACTCCCACCCGCAACCTCCGCTCTGCTGGTACCAACCTCCTGACGCCCCCCCCCCCACCCCCATCCGGACCAAATTCAGATCCTGGGGGGACAGGGCCTTCTCCATCGCTGCTCCCACCCTCTGGAACTCACTACCTCACACCATCAGAGACTCCTCCTCACTCACCACATTCAAAACATCACTCAAGACCCACCTGTTCAACACTGCATTCAACATTTAACCCACAGCATTTAACCCCTGACTATCTCTTCTCCTTCTCCTTCCTTTTGCTTTGATTATTTACCTATTGATTTTTGTCTTTTTGCACTTGTTTTTTGTACTCTGTCAAAGCGTCTTTGGGCTTCTTGAAAAGTGCTATATAAAATAAATGTATTATTATTATTATTATTATTATCTAAACACACATACACACGATGAAAGAATAAATCTGCAGGTTGGATTTTGCAGTTCCTTCCGAGATTGGCTAAATTCAGTGCTTACCTTGATTACTCTGTGTCATTCATGCTTACCTTGATCACTCCGAGTTCGGGCTGTCTGTTTCAATCTCGACCAGCTTGCAATCCGTACGGGCCACCAGATTGTTGTAGAATTATATAGGAGAAAGCTGTCTTCCAACACCTTTCAGCGAGGACTTCTCAAATGAGAATCAAGACGGCTTCAACTAAGTTCCACTGAGATTTATTCAAACATCATATGGAGAGGAACCCAATTCTACACTTATACATTTAGACTTCTACACACATAAAGCACCTAACACGACAGAATGCACAGAACGACACGTCTCCACGGGAGTAGGATTTTCTCTGTGTCTCCCTTTGTGCAATCCCCTTAAATAAGCCTCGTCTCCTTTTGATGTTGTTTGCTTGAGATCCGGGGTCACTGAAAGGCAGCCTTCCTCGCACCAAGAGGATCTGCTTGTCATCATGGAGCGACTCAGAAGTTGATAAAGGTCAATCCTTTGACCTGTTCAGCCTCACTAATTGAGTGCTGCATACCAACCCCATGCTGTATCCACTCTTGCCTCCAAACCTTTCACAGAGATGACAAAGGTCAACTCACAGATGTCCAGGAGTTGTTCGATCTTCCTTGCTAAAAACTAAATGCTTTGAGAACATATTTTACACAAGATTCACATTGAAATGCAATTTAACTGTTTTGTCGATTAATCGCCTAATACATGTCCTATATATAATTCCACACCATTCAACCGGACCATGACGGCCAATCCATTTGTCTGTACAGTTCAAATCAAGGGCCTGGCGTACACTGACAGCATAATGAGCGGTGCACCATCATGGATGAACCACATTTGACCATCATTGAGTGGAAATATATGCTGCTCCAACATTAGATGGTAATTTGCAGCATTCACATTTTCTTCAAAAAATATTGGTCCAACAATTCCTCCAGAAGAAATGCCTGCCCAGACGGACAAACTAGCTTGATATTTAATGTTGTGCTCAACAGTAAATCGTGGGTTGTCCACTGCCTATATCACGCTGTTATGTCGATTCACAGAACCAGATAAAGTCAACTTGGATTCATCTGACCACAAGATCCTGTTCTGCAAATCATTGTCCATTTCCATTAATCCAAGCAATGTCTCACCTGCCTCAACGTGCCTGTCAAAATCTTCCTCAGACAGTTGTTGAATTAATCGGGGTATGTATGGTTTGGCATTAAGGTCTTTTAGTATTCTTCGAAATCGATGATCAGCTTATGTTGGTGACATTTGATAAACGACGAGTTGATAATGGTGTGTTTCTGTCGAGTTGTTGTTGAATGACCGCTCTGCTTTCCTCCGTTCGAACAGTACGAGGCCTACCTGGTGACTATTTTGGAAGAATTCTGCCGGTTTCAGCAAACTGCTTGTTTATTCTGCCGATGGTTCTTCTGTCAATTGCGTCAGCGCCACATTCTTTGACAAGTTGTCTGTGAACTTCAGCCAAATTTCCAGATACAAAATACAACCGTACAGCGCGAATTTTTTGTCTCACGATGCCGCCACCAAATCTTACAAATCCTCCTTCATATTAGGGCATCTAATGCACAATGAACTGAACTAATGCAAAGACAAATGCCTGCAGCACAGTGAGCATAGCTCACCCCGATCCATAATCATGTGATGCACCTCATCCTGTTGTGTATCACATGATGCCTGTGCGTGTTGAAGCAGTCACATCCATTTCCGAGTAATCATGTTCTGTTTTGCACCAAAGAACAACAATAAACTTCGTTGTTTGTTGCTGGTATCGTTCTTCAAAATGTGCCCATTGTTTCTGGACCACCCTATACACGTACACGTATATGCATATACAGTGATCCCTCGTTTATCGCGGGGGTTACGTTCCAGAACCCCCCGCGATAGACGAAAATCCGCGAAGTAGCGACCATATTTTTATTTATTTATTTATATATATTTTAAAGCTTTATGACCCTCCCCACACTCTTATTAACCTTTCCCACACTCTTATTAACCTTTCTCACGCTCTTATTAACCTTTCCCATACTCTTATAAACACTTCCTATACTCTTAAACACATTTTACACTCTTAAACATACGTAATTTTAACAACATATAAAATTCTAATGGGTACTCAGCATTGAAGATACTACAACTTGCGTGATGAAGATGATGAATTAGCTGTGCAGTACTGATGACTAGACTACGGATTTTTATGTTAAGAAAATAGGCCTTTTATGTTTTGAAAAGCGGGAATTTTTTTTTTTTTATGTGAAAAAATCCCGAAATATTTTTTTTCCCCGTTTTATTCATTTTTTATTATTACCAAGTTTTTCAGAAATCAGTCAAAAAAAGAACAAAAAATGGTAAGCTTTTTCCTGCACAACATTAAGCACTCTGGGCTAGTAAACAGGTAAAAAATGACGTTCAGGTACCTTTATTGCAACCGCATTGTTTGATAAGTAGAGGACTAGAAGAAATTGACAAGACCCTTTTAGGAACGGTTAAAGTAGGTGTTTGAAATCATTATCTTGGTAATGTTCTCCTTGGTGAGGCGGTGTCGGCGGTCGGTGAAGACGTTTCTGTAGACGGAGAAGGACCTTTCCACGTCGACGCTGACGATGGGGCAGTACCTCAAGAGGGGGATGTCAGCAAGCTTGACTCCAGCCGGCACACCAACCTCAGATCCGTGCTGATCTCCATCCAGGATCAAAGCCACTGTCCTCAGCACACCAATGTCGGGATTGCGCTGCAGCACCGCCTTGAACTTGGTGAGCAGGATCTCCTTACGGCAGCCTCGGATCTTTTGGAGCTCCTCCTTGGCCTGATCAAGGAGCTGGAAGGCCTTGGCCAGCTCCATGCCGGCCTCCTCCAGCTGCTTAAGGATCTTCGGGATGAACGACACGTGGGCATTTAAGAAGACCAAACTGAGCTTGATGTCCGTCTTTCCGAACAGGTCCTTGGCACTCCGGATTGCCATCGCGTCGTCATCGTTCAGCTGGTCCACAATGTCCTTGACGGCCTCGAAGTGCTCGGCGTAAAACACCGCGGCGTCGATCCACGTCCCCCACCGAGTCAGAATGGGCTCCGGGGGGAGAGAAAGATTGGGCTGCTGCTCCTTCCAAAAGACAACACGCGACGGGGCTTTGACAAACACCTTCTTCGTCGTGGCAATCAGGTCGTTGACGTCCTTGAACATTTCTCGGACTGTCTCGCAGACACGGTGGAGCGCGTGGGCAATGCAAGTCACATGCAGCAAGTCCGGGAAGAGTTCCTTCAGGGCATGGCCGGCCTTGATTATATAGGCCGCGGCGTCGCTGACGAGGACCTTGAGGCACTCCGGCTTGAAATCAGGCCAAAGATAGCGCAGCGTGTCATTGACAGCACGCACGATCTCCCCAGAGTTGGTCTTCTCCAGAAACATGCACTGGACGAGGTGGGGACGAAAGTACCCCTCCTTGGACAAGCGTCCCGCGATGATGTTGGCCACATATCGACCTGCCGAATCGGTCGTCTCGTCGACGGACAGCCAGATGGGCTGCTGTCCGAGGTCGGCACGGATCCCCGCCAAGGCCTCGCCGTAGCACTTGTCGAGGTAGTGCTTTCGAATCCAGCTTTCATCGGGGATCTGGAGAGTGATGTGCTTCTCCAGGAACGACCGGAGGGCAGGGTTTTCCAATTTCGACCATGGGATGCCAGCGGCCAGCATGGCCTGGCACAGCTCCTGAGCCACGACGTCGCACTTGTGCCTCTTTCCGCCACCAATGTCCTCCATGGTGGCTTGCGTGACCGTCCTCTTCTTCTTCAAGGCCAAGTTGCTCTTGTGGCGGTCTCCTCGGACATGTTGGGCCAGCTCAGACTTCTGCTTCGCCCGGAAAGTCTTTTCACAAGCTCGACAGAAAGCCGTGTCACTCGACACGTACTTGAAGGTGGCCCCATCGCCGCCAGCGTTGAGTTCCTTCAGCCACTTGTCACGAAGAGCAGCACTCATCTTGATAGGAGACTTGTTCACACTTTGTGTACACTCTCTCACTGTAGTACACCGCCTCACTGCTGTACACGCTGGGGACGCAAGTGGACGCAACGGTTTGTTTTTGAGATCGATCGCAGTTAAAAATTTCGATCGCAGTTACAAATTTCGATCGCAGTTTAAAATTTCGAAAAATTCCCTAATTTTTTTTAGCGTTGCCAGACATTTTCGACCAAAAAGGGCATTTTATTTTATTTTTCCCGAAAAAGGGCAATATTCTTTTTTTCTCCGAAAATAGCAAAATAATTTTTTTGCGCGCAAAAAAGCCATTTTATGTGAAAAAATATTTTTTATTTTTTCACATAAAAATCCGATGTGCACTGATGACGATGAAGGTGATGACGATGATGAATGTACTGCACAGCCAGAAAGAGCATTACAGCTCCATGCTATGCGCGGGAGATACAGAGAATGATGCTATGGTCGCTGAGCCAATCAGAGCCCAGGATACAGAACACCATGCTCTGGTTGGTCGCCTCTAATCCATCAGCCAGTAGCGTGCCGTGTACGATCTCACGTGGGTAACTAGCGCAAGTGGAACCTGCCGCATCTGCGTTTTCCATACGCACGACTCTTTGTCTCTTTGTCTACTCTTCTACTGTACACTATGTACAGTATTTTATTTCTTGTAATATGTTTTAATTACTGTATTTTTCTTATTTTTTTACGTTTTTTAATTTTTTAGGCTAGAAAATGCTTATTTTACCACAAAAATATTTAAAATAATAGTATATAAAAATACATTTATACCGCAAAATCCCACGATATAGCGAAAAATCCGCGATATAAAATTAGATATGTAAGAGTTAAAAATCCGCGATACAGTGAGGCCGCGAAAGGTGAACCGCGATATAGCGATGGACGACTGTATATATATATATATATTGTTACGGAACCCAACGTCGGCCTCGGTTCCCCTTAGAGGGGGGACTAATCCCCTCTTCTATAACTGACCGACGTGGTCCCTGACACTGCCCAGCTACCCCCGGAAAGGTAGGTGGCACAGCCCCGCTCGTACCGCGGACAGATGTTAATTGCCGAGCGGTTTTAGCAACCGTGGCACGAACTATTACCAAGGACTAAACCCGATCCTTGAACGTTGGCCAAATCGTGCCACAGGGTTTCAATGGGGAAAAGACAAAGACGACGGATTGTGAAGAAGAGGAAGACAGAAGTAGGAAATACGAATATAATTTATTACTACTATTATGTACAATCAAAAGAAACCAAGGGAGAAGGAAGAATAAGAAAGTAAAGACAGAAAGAGGGACGGACCAGAAGGACATAGTGCAACGCTAGCTTACCTATGGCAGTCTTACTTAGAAACCCAAGGACAAGACAACAGACAGACAAAGGACAAAAGACTTTTTCGCTCTTTCACGAGCCTCGATCTTGTATACAAAAAAAAAGAAGAAAAAAAAAAAAAAAGACAGACTACGAGCACACTTACACAAATGGGGAATGGAGGCAGGAACGAATGCAGGAGGTGGATGGCTGGAGGGAGAGGGAGGTCCACTGGAACTGGGTCACGGTCGGGCCGGGAGCGGCAGCTCCGTTCCTCCGCGGCCACGGTCGGCACCGCCGTCAACGCCCAGGCTGCGGTCGTGCGAGCTGCCGCGGGACGAGCTCCGCCGGGCGAGTTAAAGCTGCCTGGTGGAGCCAACGCTGCTTGGTGGAGTTTAAAGCTGCTGGTACTGCTCGTGGTACTCCTCTTGCTTGCTCTCAGGACTCTCTCTCAATGCTTGCTCTCAGGACTCCTTCGACTCTCTTTCAATCTCTTGAACTCTCTTTAACTCCTCTCTGGACTCCTCCCTCTTGAACTTCTTCTCTGGACTCCTCTCTCTCTTGAACTTCTTACAAAGGCTTCCGCGCACGTTTATATATCGCCTCTGGCGATCAAGCCGCCGGCCTCCAGGACACGCCCATCGGTGAGCTCGCCTCGGCCCTGATTGGTCACGAGGGCTCACCGATCCCGCCCTTAGAGGAGGCGTTGGCAAGGCCCCACCTTGTTCCCGGCGCTGGGCCGACTCCTCCCACCTTCTGCTCCGAGATGACCTCGTGGCTAATGGAGTCTTGCAGCAAAAAAAACCACAACCCACAGCAGCAGCAGAATGCAGCAAACCACCCAATGCAGTTGGCAATTGACGAAAGGGGGGATGTGCAGGGAATCTACCTTATTCCACTTCGGTGCAATGCAGTATTAATTAATGGAAGACACAGCCTTAACCTAATGCACATAATAAGGAGATAACTACTGAACAAGGGAAATCTATGATTGGCTACGTGATTGTATATGGAATAACTATGGGCACGACCTTTGACCTTTATACACTGAATGGAGGAAGGAGGGTGATATTTTACAACACACAAAAAAAACACAATTCTCAAATCCATAACAATATATATATATATATATATATATATATATATATATATATATATATTGTTACGGTTCTGCGCGACCCTCCTGCCCTTACTAGGGGGAGATTAAGCCCCTTGTTCTTTTTGGGTCGTCGCAACCGCGAGATTTGAATGGCCACTCCCGGGCAGACGCGAGGTAGGGTTCCGGGACAATTCTCGCACGTACCTAAGTACTCACGCCGCTGCGGAAGCGGGGATCAAGCCTCGCACGAACCACGCGTAATTTGAGTACGTCCGAGTGGATGACGTACCACATGGTCCGTGCAGATCTCTGGTATTGGAACCCGATTCGAGCGGTTTTATTCATACCACGCTTAGTCAATAGATGGAAGGGACGAGACGGTCGAATAAAAGGAAGAACACAGGTTTAATAATTATTTACACTATTATGTACAAGGCGAAGAGACACAGAGCAGTCTTATACAGTCGTAACTTATCCCCAGACATGGGCCCGATCACACTCACAGGGGAAATGAAGGAAGGATGATGTTCATGCGCTGAACGCGCCGACTTGGTCGTCCAGGAACGGCTTCGCCCGGCGTGGCTCTCCCCGGTCACAGCACGTCCCTCGATGAAGGCAAGCAGACGGCGGGAGGGATACTTGCAGCGCGTCTCTCGAACAAAGGGCAGAGCAGGCAGGTGGGAAAATGTACGCGTCTCTCGCCAGGCTTGGCGGTTTCCCACAGCGTGATTAATTAACGGGGCGCTCTTACTCGCGTAACTCGATAGAGGTTCTGCCTCAAGCTCAACCGAGCGTTTAGCTTGTAAGAGCGCCTTATAACTTGGTTCATACGCGTCTTCTCTCTCTCTCTTTGAACTCTCTATTTGGTTCAGCGCACCTCCCTCAGAACTTGGTTCAGCTCACCTCTCCGCAGAACTGCTGGGGGGGGGGGGGGGGGGGGGGGGTTTGCGCAACGGGTTATATTGCCAACCCCCTTAGCTCGCTCGAATGTTCTAACCACGCCTTTTGACGCAGTGCTAAGCCACTCCCTTCGAGCCCTGATTGGCGGCTCGCGCTTACCGTCGGCTTCTCCTCCGCCTTCCTTTGGTCTTGCCTCACTTGTCAGGCCTGCCTCGTGTTAATTTGCGCCAAAAACCACAGTATTGAGGCGGCATAAGGCAATGGAAGGACCTAACTCATTATTCTACTCAACGCAAAACTAACACAGGAAAAGGACGATGCTTACATTTACTAAGACATAACTGAACTATCGCGAGGCTACGTGTTGTAGTGTGACTAAACTATGAGGGGGAAATTAACCTTTATTGTACAAACTCAAAACCGCAACAATATATATATATATATATATATATATATATATATATATATATATATATATATATATATATATATATATGTATGTATGTATGTATGTATGTATGTATGTATGTATGTATATATATATATATATATATATATATATATATATATATATATATATATATGTATATATATATATATATATATATATATATAGATATATATATATATATATACAGACTTGGCATTTAATATGGAATATTTTTTTTGTGGGGGTGAACTTACTTTTCAAGATGTCTTAGAACCAAAAGTTAATTGGAATTATGTTGAAATTATTCTAGATTTTGTGAATGTGACCTTTAAAAGAAACAAAAACCACATTTGACATTTCGAAACAAATAAATTGATCCTTGAAAGTTATGTAAACTGATATCGAACTCAATTCATGAACAGTACTGTGTTAAACTTCTGTACGTTTTCCAGAAGTATCTCTTTATTTTGCACATTAGCCAATTTTTTTTTTAACAAAAACAAAAGTTAAATTATGACTGGGATTACGGACAGTAAAATTACAGTTCAGTACTTCGTGTAACCCCCACGAGCATTCAGGAGAGCACGTACACGTTGAGGCATGCTGTTCACGAGATTTGCCAAGGTTTGGACAGGAATCGCTTGCCATGCAGTGACAATAACCTGCTGCAATTCACGCACAGAGGTCGGCTGCTGGTCCATGTGGTCGATTTGACTCGTTAATTCTGCCCACAAGTTCTCTATCGGATTCATATCCGGGGACAAGGCAAAGACTCCATATGCTCTACACCACGGTCAGCAAGAAAGTGTTAGATCATGCGAGCACGATGAGGCCGTGCATTGTCATCTTGGAAGACAAAGTTTCCTCGAAAGGCTGCACGAGCAAATGGAAGCAATGTTTCTTTCAGAATGGCCCTGTACTTGAACTGGTTCAGGTTTCCATTCAGAACAACCAGGTCAGTTTTGCCCCCTGCATGAAAAGCAGCCCAAACGGTCACCCCACCACCTCCAGCTTGGACTCTTGGCACTATACAATCTTTGTTGTAGGCTTCATGCACTTGTCTGCGCACTCGGACACGGCCATCTTGACGATAGACCAGAAATCTAGACTCGTCACTGAAGATCACGTGATTCCAGTGTCCTGGCTGCCATTGACGGTGCTCTCTGGCCCACTGCAATCGGCGCTGGCGTTGTTGTCCTGTCGGGTGTGGCTTTCGCAGGGGACGCCTGGCACGATAGCCTGCTTGAACCAGTCGTTGGTTGGCTAGCCTTCTGGATACAGGCACATTTGTCAGTTGCTGCCACTCAGCCCTAAGCCGATTAGCTGACTTGGTACGGCCATTGCGGACTAACCGGTGCAGCTGGCGATCATCCTTCCTTCTGGTTCTGCGGGGACGTCCTGGCCTCGGTATTGGAGTAGGGACACCCCTCTGAGCATTTCGTTTCAGGATCTTTGACACCTGACCTTGAGTGATGCCATACTGCCGATCAATAGCACGCTGTTTCATGCCGTAATTTCGAAAAGCCACCACTCAATGACAAACAGCATTGTCGAGTTGACGGACCATCTCCAGAGGAAGCGGCAATAATTTTTTTTGGAGACGTGCAGCAGTTGTTTTCCACTAATACAGAATGCAACAACCCTTGTATACCCGACTGTGAAGCCAATCATCAAATGCACCTGTCCGTACATTTTGCCACGCCACCTGTGATATAATCCTGTTGTTGACTTCGTGCTGCGATAGACAATCAGTGACATGGTTCTTTTAACAAATAAATCACCAAAGTGTAAAAGAAACTCACCAGATTGATATACTGAGTTAAGAAAGTAAACCGAAGTCAAGAAAAAAAAAATATTCTATATTAAATGCCAAGTCTGTAGATATATATATATATGGATATATATATATATATATATATATAGATATATATATATATATATAGATATATATATATATATAGATATATATATAGATATATATAATATATTTGACAGATTTGTACTGTGAGAAAACAAATGGGATGAAGACCTTTTCGGCATATTCGCCAAATGTTTTGACTGTGCCAACATCGGGCTTTAGCTTTTGAACAATTACTGCCCCGTCAAGTATGACACATGTCACCTCTGGCATGTGTGTGCTTGATGGTGAAAGTTCCTCTAAGCAGTCCAAAAGGTCGCTCTTTGTACCAGGTCGAAGCTTCCCATCCTTGGACAGAGATGGAGGGAAAGATTGATTTTCATGACGGAAAAATTCATCCAGGTTTCCCTCGCGGGTTTGACAGGCAATAAATATAGAGGCGAGAAAACAGTTGAACATCACTCTTCAATGAGGCTACCTTGTGTTTATCTGTCAGCTGGTCTGTTACTGATGAGCTGCCAAACAGAGGTAACTTTTTGCGCGGGACGACATCATTCAAAGGCTTTGAGCGTTCAATCAGCCTCTCTTGCACAAATGACTCCAGAGCCTCCTTTCCCACTTTCTGCACGTCTTTCACACTTTGTACGACTGATGCACTTGCTATATCCTTTGTGTCAAGGACCAAAAGGTCAGCGGTTTCTTCAAGAAATGGATTACCTAGCTCCTCGATAACTGATACAAGTGATCTGACATGTTTGTCAAAGGTCATCTGTGTGCTTTTATTCTGATCATGATGCAGTGATGGCGCTTTGCTTTCATGTTGCTCCTGTGCAGTCTCAAACTCATCAATCACCCTTGAGACCTCTGGACCTGCAACCATCCATCTTTGCAGAGCATGGGCATTGTCCAGCAGACACACAGCTCCTCCATCTCCCTTGATACGTGCATTGTTCTGTTCATGTGCATGATCTGTAGCAATTGAAGAAAATTTGCGTTGGGTCTTTTGTACCGTGAACATGCCAGCTCGGAAATTATCCAGAACTTTAGGGTGTGTCTTGTGCAAGTCCATCATATCACGCAAATGGACTGTGACCCATCTTGCATAGTGCGTATGGTCAAGAGCAAAGAACCACGGAAGAAGCTCCCATAAAGCATCTAAGTACATTTCAAAGTCAGCCTCCCTCAATGAGCGCACAAAGGTCAGGATGCTGTTCTCCAATGCCATCGTGAGACTCCAGTATTGGAACTGTGGGTGTTCCTTAGTCATTTTGCCACACCAATCAGTAAATGAAAGTTTCGTCTCAGCTTCTATTGCATAGTCATTGTATGCCCGATGCTGCAGTATGTGCAAGGCTGCAGCTGTCACCTGATGGGCATTGCGCGAGCGTGAAACATGTGCAGCTCGCAGGAAAGAATCTGCACTTCCCGCTGAGGCAATATTGGCTTGCACCAATGCTTCTACCCAGCCGCTTCCAGATAACCAGTCACCCGATGTCTTCAGTGCAGTCATTTCAAAGTGCAATCCTCCGAATAGCAGAACAAATCTGTCCTCTCCATATTGCTCATGCCATTTCCATTGAATCTGTTTTGCAATTGCAAATAATGGTTGATCAAGGGCAATGACAGGAGTCTGTCCTGGATTTAGATGTTGCACGGCACTCCCAATGACATCAATGGAGTGTTTTATCATGGCCACAGTGTGTGCACTTTCATGAAACAGCGGCATTAGAGCCGTTACAGATGTTGGTCGAGTTGACTGAGACAGGTTGTGAGCATGGTATGCAGCCCAGGAAATGTTCTCTGCACGGGAGGTTGAAGTGTCGTTTTCAATGTGTTCTCTTACGTTCTGGAGCCATTTGTCCTCATTCTCATCCGGTTTCTCCCGTGCAAGGGTCTTCAGACCTATGTCTGGAACTACAGATCCTTTTACACTCGTCTGAATAGGTGGTACGTTCGTGTAGTAATTTGGCAAAGGTTCAAGTTTCTTCATGCCGACAGCACCACCAAGTATGGCTCTTCCACGATCAGTACACTCATCAGGTTCCTTTGGATGCTGGAATAATGAGATGCCAGTTCCATGGAAATGGTCTTTTGCTGTTGTCGAGCTCTTATTGACATCTATGTTGTCAACGGCAGATGTAGTGAACAGGTTCCCCTTAAGTTTAGGTGGACACACGACCTGTTCCAATCTGTATAGCCGGCAAACACTATTCCCCATTTCGGTAGATATCTGAAGAACCCTATCATACGAAATGCTGACACCAAGTTGGGATAGCTTTTCGACCAACTCTCTTTTCCTAGTTTCTGCATGCAACTTCAACCCAACATAAATTGGCACTGGGGTTTCCCGTTCCTGACTGTGTCTTACATAGGTGGATTTATCCTTTTGCTTGCGGACATACTTTACAGCATTGAACTTAAGAAGCTGTGCTAAGCTTAGTGCAGCTGGACTGGAAGGTTGGAATGCCTGGTCCTTAATACTTGGACCCTCTAGAATCATGTTGACTAGCGATACCAGCAAATCAGGCACAGATTCCTCCTGACATGTTTCACAAAATGAACCATCAAATGGCTTACACTTATCAAACAACTGTCGGCGGACGATTTCAGCTGCCCGAGCAAGGTGGATTGCATCACTATCGCTGTCCTGTTTACACACCTTCGCTAAGGCATGCCCGATGTCCTCATCAAAGACTAACAAAACATCTCTGCCCTTTTTAGTCGCTCTCATATCAGGAAAACGGGAAAGAATTCTCTGCTTGAGCTTTGTAGAATGTATGTGGCTTTCATGCTTGATACCCAGTTGTTCCAGCCGTGAAGAATACAGATTTGAAAGGTCAGCTAGCCTAAATACTGGAGCAGTGGCGGGGTCCTCAAAGCGGCTCTCTTCAATGAATGTCACAAGTTCTGCAAATGCAGTGCTGTGGCGCATGTTATCGCGATAGTCTGCTGGTGCTTGCTCTGTTTGAATGGTGGATGCACGATAATATAGAGATGCCAGGCACTTCGCATGGTATTTTGATTCCAGTGCAATCATATCTCCACCGCTGAGACGTCTTAGCAAGTCATCGTCTTCTACAAGTGCAGCACACTCCCGAACACCTCTGTCAGTCTTGAATGTGGAAACATCATGAAGCTGGTCTTTTCCAGATGACTTCTGGCAGAAAAAGCAGAGGTCTTCACGAATTGACAATGCAGAAGTCGACTGACGAGTGCGCTTAGAAACACCAGATGGACCCTCGCTTGCATCATCAGCCAATGCAGGTCTATCTTTAGAACGTTTCCTTGCACGTTCCAGTTCCGTATTGTTATACTTCAGTCTGCAGGACCTATGCCAACAGCCATTATGTACAATAAGGGCTGCCTCAATACCGTCACCTTCATCTAACGCATCAATGTTTATTGTCCTTGGTAGTAGACCGATTTTATTAAACTCACGGAGGTTTGCAGTCATTGTTTTGTAACCAGCAAGCACTGTTTCACCCTTTTCCCCTTTTCGTTTTTTTGGATGCTGAACATCCTCAGCTGTTGACTCCTGGCACAAAATGCACAGTTCCCATTGAATCTCCCGATGCCGTTCAGCAAGCGGCTGTGAAGGGTCTACGAGTTTCATCCGCTTTGACATCCTCAACGGCGGACACGGTGATGACTTCTAACGGTTACCTCAGAAGCAGATGATTGTCCTGAAATGAGAGAAAAAGAAAACAAAAATAGGTTAATCAAAGGGCATCTGAAATGAGCTTAACAATATAAATACAAATTGCATTTGGTCACGAAAGTGCAGCTTCAGAGATTTCTTGACCACTGAACCAAAACCTAGGCCTGAATATCTTACAATACTCTGATGCATTACATAATACGACGTGAATAAAAATGGTCCCTAGATGGTGGCCATCTTGTGATGCCACAACAACAACACAACAACAACATGCATTTTAAGGCCATTTTCCCTGCTAGAGCGGGGGTTAGCCTTGCGGTCCCCATGACAATCTTCTCCATTTTGCCCTATTTTCTGCATCTCCCCTTGTTAACCCCCTTGCCCGCATTTCTTCTTCCACCATCTTTAGCCAAGTCTTTCTCGGTCTTCCCCGTCCTCTACTTCCTTCTACATTAACTTCCATCACTCTTCTCAACCAGTCACTTTCATCCTTCCTCAATACATGACCAAACCATCTCAACCTGTTCCTCTTCACAGCATCAATCACAGGCAATATTCCCATCATCTTTCGCAATTCATCATTTGTCTTCCTCTCTCTCAACGATACTCCGCACATCCATCGAACCATTCGCATTTCCACCCTTTCCAGCCTTCGTTGCTGCTCTACGTTCATTACCCATGTCTCGCTCCCATAAATCATAACACTTCTCACACATGCAGCATACACCTTTCCCTTCAGCTTCAGCGACACTCTCCTCCTCATCAGCACGCCACTCAGTTCCCGAAACTTCTTCCATGCACATCTCACTCGAGCAACCATTGCCGAGTCTGATCCACCTTCTCCATTCAGCATGTCTCCGAGGTAGCAAAATGTTTTCACACCTTCCAGCTTCACGCCGTCTCCAAGATCCAACTCAACATTTCCTCCATCTGCAGCTCCTTCTGTGCACACCTTACATTTGAATGTAGCTGCCACACTGGTAAATGACCCTCTCAGACCACTACATTTTTGATGAACCCACTCAGCACACATTGTACTTTGAATGGAGTTCACTCCGACACCCTTCCTGCACACAGCACACGGCCACTTCCCAGTTCTTTCCACCTCACCACATGCTTTACCACTTGCCATCACCTTTGTCTTTCCGATATTCACCTTCAGACCTTTTGTCTCCATACATTCCTTCCACTTGTTCATCTTTTCCTTCAGTCCATCCATACTTTCCGCAATCAACACCAGATCATCTGCATACAACAACTCCCACGGTAAACCCTCCTTTACGTTCTGAGCCAGCACCTCCATCACAGCTACAAATAATAGTGGACTTAGTACCGACCCCTGATGCACTCCCACCTTCACCTCAAACTCATCACTGTTCCCGTCCTTCGTCCTTACAGCTGTGCGCGCTCTTTTGTACATTGCCATCACTACTCTGATCAACCATTCCTCCACTCCTAACTTCCTCAATGCCCATGTCAATACTTTGCGTGGAACCCTATCGAATGCTTTCTCCAGATCAACAAACCCAAAAAACAACTTCTTCCTCTTATCCATGTACTTCTCCTGCAACTGCCTCACAATGAAAAGCGCATCTGTCGTTCCTCTTCCTGGCATAAATCCAAACTGCATTTCGTCGATCTTCACTTTCTTCCTTATCCTCCTCTCCAACACCCTTTCCAATACCTTCATTCCATGCTCCAATAACTTTATCGCTCGGTACGAGCCACACTCCAGAGGGTCACCTTTCCCCTTGTATAGAGGGACGAGGGTACTCAGTTCCCAAGCCACTGGAATGCGGCCTTCTTTCACCACCAGATTACAGATCTCTGTCATTCTCTTCACACCCCAACTTCCTGCTGCCTTCAACATATCTCCCACAACTCCCGTCAGCCCTCCCGCTTTTCCACTCTTCATTGCTTTTATCGCTTCCTCAACTTCCTTCTCAGTTATCTTCTCTGCCGGTCCTAAAACTGGGTTACTCTCTATGTTGCCATCCCAATCATTCTCTGTATTCAACAGCATTTCCATATATCTTTTCCATCTTCCTTTAATTCCATCAATCCACTTTATTGTTGTGATGCGACACATTAACCAATATTCTACGTTTTCATTTGATCATTGACCCAGAAAATTGGCATCAGCGTTAAAAAAATAATTACTTTCATAGACGCTTTAAATCACAGAAGAATGCCAACCTGGTAAGAGTATTTATGTGCTTTCCCAGTTTGCATGATACCATGCAAAATTAATATTTTCATATGGCTGCCACATACTGCTTAATATTTTATGTTACCATTGGATTCCTAGACCCTAAAAATGTAGGTGTAGGCACTGCAACCATTTAGATAGCTGTTCTAATTATGGAGATATTCATCAAAACAGGTCTGTTATAGCGGCCATCTTGGATTTCAAGATGGCTGCCATATACTATTGAATATTTTATGTTGCCATTGGATTCCTAGACCCTAAAAATGTAGGTATAGGCACTTCAACCATTTAGATAGCTGTTCTAATTATGGAGATATTCATCAAAATAGGTCTTGTATGACGGCCATCTTGGATTTCAAGATGGCCGCCATATGGGGTGAAATTGGGGATGCCCCCTGGACTAAAAATCTTTCTTTTCGGGTATTCTAGCCATGTGCCAAGTTTCATGCTTTTAAGGGAAAAGGCACAATCGATCCGAATTTTTTAGCTAAGCCGCCCAGCTATAAGGAAGCACACTAACCCTATGACATGACACTGACGTCATGCACATAAATTATACCAACACATCAATATATAATCTGGAATCTGGATTATATATATAATCTGGAATCTAAATTCCTGATAAGGTATCGTCATTGTGCACCGTCTGTCTGTCTATCCATCCATCTTGTATTTGGACTTTTCCAGCCAAACCGCTCATCAATCCGGCTGGAATTTGGCAGGAAGGATCTGCTCCTGACTGGTAACTGGGATTGCAAAGTCGTTCTGGTCACGTGACCAGAAGTGTGTGAAAATGGCGGACTTAGTAAATTCTTTCAAAAATCTTTTTTTCCAGAACCATCAGTTAGAAGGCTACCAAATTTGGGTTACAACATTAGGCCAAGGTAGGTATGTTAAATTGCGGAGGTCACACCAATCATGTGACCGGAAGTGTGTAAAAATGGCCGACATTCAACATTTTGGGAAAATCGCATAAATTCCTTCAAAAATCTTCTTCTCCAGACCCACCAGTCAGGATGATACCAAATTTGGGTTACAACATTAAGACAGGGTCTTCATGTTAAATTGCAGAGGCCATGCCGACCACATGACCAGAAGTGTGTCAAAATGGCGGACTTTGTAAATTCCTTCAAGCTTTTTCTCCAAACCCAACAGTCAGAATACTACCAAATTTGGGTTTCATTAGGCCAGGGTAGAGATGTTAAATTGTGGAGGTCACGTCAATCATGTGACCGGAAGTATGACAAAATGGCCATCTTAGTCAATTTCTGGGAAAAATCACATAAATTCCTTCAAACATCTTCTTCTCCACCCACACCAGACAGAATACTACCAAATTTGGATTACAACGTTAGGCCAGGGCCCAGATAAGCTACAGGTCCAGTGGTCCTCTTTTTCATCATAGTGTCACTTCAATGCACTTGCCCCATTGATTCTTAAGTGTATGTGCCAGAATATTATATGTTTTCAGATCGTTCCTTAAGCTACGTTTTGGTTGCTTCAGTCAGTTCCTCATCATCTGCAAATCAGCGGCCACACAGGTGGGGCTAAAAATGTTTATAACAACGAATAACTCACTGAGAATCAAATCTGGGCTACACGAGAAAAGGGGGGGGTGGGGGTAATGCAGCTGCTTGAAGTCACAGTCATGAATGGTGGTATGTGCAGCACGGGCACCTTGCCCACAGGTGCATTGTTGCAAGCTAATTGTGCACCTTTAGTTGACATCCGTCAGCATATATCTTGATGGTCTGCTGAAATTTTTGCATTTGGCTGGTTTAATATTCTCCTGTGATTGTAGTTTTAGAAGCATTATTGTCAATCAGCAGTATTCCCTTTGCATCCCAGAAGATTGAAACCATTATCTTGTCAATTGAGGATGGGTGTGAAATTTTATGTGTTGCAGTGATCCCTTGTGTTCCCATTGCATGGATTCTAATAGGGTTGGTAGGATGCTTTAGAGGTACGCACACTCTCCTCTAAGCTATCTAGTGTGCGTTTGAATCCTGACCCAGCTATAAACTGTCATCGCAGGAGTTTCACAGGCAAGGTGATTCATCAATATGTGTGCAGTCCCTCGGATTGACGTTAAACTGGCCATCCCATCTCCCGTCATTAGGTGATGGATGTTAAAAACCCCATGGCGGTGTCCTTCGTGAAGAGTAGGTGAGATATTGTTGGTACCCTGAACAAACTCCAGATTCCTTCCCTAACCTACAGAGTGTGTTCCATCATTGGCACAGCCAACGATGATACCCCACAGTCTTGTGCTGCATACGAAAGAAGAAGAATGGTTTCCAATATGGTTTCAGGAATCGCAGTAGTGAAGACATCTCTCATCTCGTAATTGGTGATGCGTTATAAAGTCATCTACATCTGAATTGAAAGATTTGAGGGTTTGAGAGACCTCTCAAGACTTTGCATCTGCCAATCCTGACCTGCAGTCATCTTCAAGAGACTCACATCCTCAATATCAGATGAATGAAACCAATGGGATATAGAAAACACATTTAAAGTTTATCATGATCCAAAAAATCACGGGTTTCGGGTGAAAAATTGTGGCTTTCATGAAAAATGTGGCCTCGTTCCTGGTATGTTTTGGCAATCCCTTGTGTCATGTGACGTGACTTGACATATTATACTTTGCATAAAAACAGACTTGGATGGGGTTGGGGATATCTCAATTACTTAACAGTTATGATGCTTTGCTAAAACTATAACATAGAAAAAGAATGACAAAAATCTTGTTTCAGAATTGTATTTGCTGTTTACCTATGAAGTGTTTGCACTTTGTGTTGGTGTCACTTTAACAAAAATGATCACGCTGTGGTCACAACCTGAAACATAATCTGGTAACGGGCCGATTGGGAAGTGCGCATTTAAAGCGCCCTTAAAAGATGAACAGCGTGATTGCGCTATTAAAAAATGAACTTGACACTTCTCATCCATGAATCCTCCCGGCGGTTATATCAGAAGAAGCTGATTCGTTGTACAAGGTCACGGATTGTTTAACCCCAATATGGGGCCATTCAAAAATTTAATAATACTATCAAAGGGAGGTACCGTGTGTGCTGATGGGCTTGATTAAACCTTACTAATTCTTTTTATTCAGCCTTGATTCGATTTTTTTGGTGTCCCTCATCGTGAGTAACATGCGACCCAAGTAAAGCCAATGGAAATCTGGCGCAACAAACCTAGGCAGTGTATAATCAGTGAGGCGTACAGGCCTGATGTCTTAGGCCCATGCTATATTTTTAGGGAGGCGCACACTGTGCATGATTTCGGGCTTGAGTAAACCTTACTAATAATTTTTATTTGACATATGATTAGGTTTTTAAGGGTTCCCTGTTCGTGAATAACACCCGACCCAAACAATGCCAATGGAAATCTGACGCAACAAACCCGGGCAGTGTGTAATCAACAGAGGCCTACAGGCCTGATGGCGGCCATATTATTTTGGCTGGGTGCCATGGTGGGTGGAGTCAGGTGACAAATGTGGTTGGGGTCCAGCAGCTGTCCGAGCAATGTGTGCACATTTCACAAATCAACCGCAACAAGAACCACAACAACAACCATGCGGAACTCTTGTAGACCTGCGACTAAAAACAAGGCATAATGAAATCTCACTCTTTATTTCAAGAAAACCTCTGCAACATGTTGGACGATTTTCAATATCATGAACATCGCTTTTTAGAGACATTCACATTTTAACGAATACATTTCAACTCCATATCATGAAGAGGGAAATGTGAATTGTGTAATTTTTAATTATTAAAAAAATTGTCCTTTATATATTTGGTGGAGGTTGGGTGGCAAGTCCTAGCAAGCAGTAAACTTAACATATCAGTTCATTATTTCTAATAAGACTGCTGTAATAGCCATGCCATGGTAATATGAAGACCTGGAAATATCTTACAGTAAATCGGCACATTTTTCTGAGAATAAAGTATTCTAAAAATTTAGATAAGAATAAGGACTTAAAGCATCCAACTACTCATCCTCCTAATTGTATCCCCTTTGCAGTGCCATCCTCACCTCCAAAGGACTTGACGATCATTAGCAAAGAGGATCAGCCACGGACGGCCATTGTGAACTGGCAACCACCTTCTGAAGCAAACGGGCGAATCACGGGCAAGTACCATGGAAATGGCATAGCATTGGAGATGAATAAACTTTTTGTTTCAGATTATAGTAAAAAGTCCACTGATTTAACACTCGTACCCCTCCACCTCCAACATCACCCTCCGCTCCCAGACTTGCTCGCTCAATTCCCTCCTACAAATTGTCCTTCGTTACAAACTGAGGGTTTATAAGAAAAAGTACTTTTGCCACCATGGGAAACGAGGAGAGGCTAATGTTTCAGGTGTTCACCCTTTGTCATGCCAAAGAAGCAATTTTTGCGAAGAGCTGTAACAATTGTAATTTCCAACTCGTACCAATTTCTATGGTACAGCATCTTTAATTACAGTTTGTGATTAAGTTTTTTTTAATTAAAAGTATATAATTAAACTTTACAGTGGGGTCTTGTAGATTTAATCATGTTGACAAAATTAAGGTACAACAAGAAGAAAAAGACATAAAATGTCATAGCCCCGCCGTGGTTTCAGTAATTTTGCTGTACGAAGTTAAATGCTGTCAGTCGGCCATCTTTTGTCAGATGACAAAACAAAATCTTCTGCAAATGTATACCATCATGTATCGTCCTTGTGCCAAGTTTGATCAAAATCGGTCCATGCATTTCTGAGAAATGAATTCGATTTGTGCGTTGTTTAGGCCAAAAATCGCTGGGTACTGTAACCCAAATTAGCAATGCTGTCTTTTCCTATTTTGTTCCTGAGTACTAGGTCCAGTCACAATGCTTTCTTTCTATGTTCATGCCCGATGGGATCATCAGGTCTTATGTGAGCATTACCTCATTGTTTTCAATGATCGCTTTTGTTTTACATTTACATGAGTTTTTGCGTGTCTGTGTGGGTGTTTTGAGTACTGTACTTTAGTAAGTTGGGTGTTGGTGGTTTTAAGGCAGGTATTGCTGGTGAGGAATATGCATGAATGCAAGGTTGTGGACAAGCAGCTGATGTTTTGCCAAAATTGATATGTTTGCGCAGATCAAAGAGGCATATGAGAATAAAACCTTATTCGACCAGGCAGTACATAAACCTACAAAATAATAATTTTAAGCACTCAAAATATAAGCTGCTCCCACTATCTGTGCTGCTTTCCCCCAACAGCTGGGACTGCCTGTTTGTGTGAAATGCTTCAAAATCCCACGGATTACTTTGCACAACCTTGGATCTGCCTTGTATAATGTTGGAGCTATGCAACCCTTCGACCCCTTTCATTTCACTTCACCAATCTGAAAATGCAGGTGTTTAGAACATCATTTACTTGTTCATTAACAAATATACTTACCTATAATTGCAGGATATATAATCTACTACACAACTGACGCATCCGCCGAGATCCACGACTGGGTGGTGGAACCAGTTGTCGGAGACCGTCTGTCGCATCAGATTCAAGAACTGACCCTCGATACAGTCTACCAGTTCAAGATACAGGCCCGGAATGCAAAGGGCATGGGGCCTATGTCAGAGCCTGTTGTTTTCCGCACACCAAAGAGTAAGTGACTTGACCTTTCTTATCATCCCTGGTTCCTGCCTTTTATTCCTTCCTGTGCCTTTCCATTTTAAACATAATACTATAAAGTGAAAATGAAAGTCTGGAGAAGTCAACTATGCTTAGTATAGTTGAGGGATGAAGAGGAAGAGGCAAACCTTGTATGTGCTGAATGGATCGGTTAAAGGATGCAATCAAGCGGTGTGTGCCAGAGCTTTGGAAAGCAGTGCAGGATAGGGATGTATGGAGAAATCTGAACATGAATGTCACTGGAAGTCGGGCAAGATTTTACCGAACGAGATAATGACTATAACGTACCCTAAAAGTTATTTAAGAGATAATAATGCAGCAATCAAAAAGGTTAAGAACAGGGACAATCCTCAAAGGTTGGCATCCATGGGTAGCAGGAAATGCTTCCTTAGGAAATTCCCCGCCGAGTGCGGTGAGAAAAGTTGCACCATTGTTGTGACGTCACTGGTACCCAAAGTACCCTGGGAAGTGAGGGCACTTCCCCCGAGCTCAGTGGCTGTGTTTGTCTCATTTAACAGTCTTATGTTGTGTCTTGTATGTTCGTCTGTATGTGCATGTAGCCTTAGATCATAACCCGACTTCGAGCCTTAGATCATGGAGAATAAATGACTTAGATCATGGAGGTAAAAGGAAAATGAAGAATAAATGACAGACAAGCAAATGAACAGGAACAAATATTAAATGAGTTGATTGGCATGCCCAACAATTGGACTTCTGTAAACTATTGCAACCATGATGGCAGTAAATAAATATTATAACGGCACTTGGTAAAGAGCATACCTCTGCCGCCTGGCGTTTACGTCTTGTATCCCACTGATAGGCCTGATCTGGATCCGGAGCTGAACCAAGATCGAATCGGCTTGTTCTTGTCCCCGAACCAACTCATCCACCTAGTTTTGTCCGAATCTGTCCATAACTTTTTGAGATATCCTGCTCACAGACAAAAAATGGGGTGAATACATAATGTCCGTTCATCTTTGGTGGCGGATGTAAAAACAAGAAGATGTAAAAACAAGAAGATGTAAAATCCAAGCAAGTAAATAATCCGTTTATAAACTGCAGGCAGCCAGATGATAAACGACTGAGGCGAAGAAATCTATTGAGCAAATGTCCATGTGATTGGGATTAAATTACAAACTCTGTCTGCTGGTTGCATCATTAAAGAGGCCCAGTTCTGGCACCACAAGCATGTTTCAAATTTTATTTCAATCATGAGGATATGAAGAGGCATATTTACACAGTATTTATTTGTAAACACAGCCTAATTCATCATCGAGGGTTCTTGCGTAGAGGTGTCCTCGCCTCAAAGGTGTCCAGCCTGGGTTTCAATCCCGACCCAGCTATAAACTGTCATCCCAGTATTTCACAGGCAGGATAATTCATCAATCCCTCGGATGGACGTTCAACTGGGAGTCCCGTCTGCCGAGATTAGTTGGTGGACGTTAAAGATCCCCTGGTGTTGTTTGCAAAGAGTAGGTGAGCTATCGCCGGCACCATGAACAAATGACCAATTCCTGCCATGACTTTCTCAACCCGACCAGGTTTGTAGTCCACTAGCTGATTCGGCAACAGCAATACTTTGCATAGGACGTGTTACATGATGATGAGGTTTTTTGACATATTTATCACATTTTATGATCATTTACCTCTATCCTAATTTGATAGCAACGAAGAGTAATTTGGGTAATTTCCATGCCACTTCACGGTCCATTCCCATTCCCTATGTTTTCCCTCTCTCTTTTCTTTGAAAACCCGAGGATAATCCAGTGATTGTTATCCTGTTGAGGTTTTACTCATTTACTCTCCCATTAATTGCTTTCTTTCTTTCTTCCACTTCCTATCTCCGGTGCTTGGCTTTCACCAGCAGACCGTTCAAGCTCTGTGGCTAATGACCAAGGTAAAGGGGTGGGGGGGGGGGCGGAGTGGATGGGGGGAATGGGACAGGGAGGGGTACCGGTTGCAAATTTGCAAATCAGCGTTTTGCTTTTGCAATGTGTCTACTACACACCTTCCATCTCCATTACTCTCTTGATCTCTTCACCCTTCTCTTTCTCTGTCCTTATCTTTGTCCTATTCCCCCCCCCCCCCCCCCTTGTCCATTCATTTTCCTATTTCTTTCTCGGCCTCCTGTTTCTTCATCCCAAAAGAATACTGGCGATACTATTTGCTGCATTCAAACATGACGGCCACGGGGATTTTTCCGACGTGCATTACAATTACTATTTTACTTTTCTGCTTACCTGGTCTGTTTGCGGCCTTCTGGCTTCCAGCGTAGTTTGGCTATATGAAAACGCATATGTCAAAGCTGTTTGAATGAGCATTTGGTTGCTTGCTCACCTTGAAGGAAAATGTCTTTGTATCGTTTGCCCATCAGCTCATAACTTTCTAGACAAACATGAAATTTAATTTACACTTGGTTTCAAATTAACCCCATAAGCTGAAACTGTTAACTATCGGATTGTGGAAAATGGGAAAAATAAAGCTTCCGGTTTTAAAATTGAGGATAAAACATTGTCTGGTATACCACAAAGGCTTTCTTATGTAGTTATTTTGGGGTGGAGGGAGTAAAGGTGCAGAGCTTTCCACTAATCCCCTGCTCTTTCCCACTGTTTTGCTTCTTCACCCACTGCTGTATAGCATCAGCCAGCGGTCGGATGGATAATATGTGGCCCAGCACTGTTGATGGAGACACATACCGATCGTCTGGTGAGTGTTTTGCTAACTCCTTGTTCGCTTGTTGTTAAATGAAGGAGAATATCCCACTACGTGGAGGAGATTGTGCACATTTAGAAAATGTTTACCCACCTGCATGAGTAATTAACTACTGCCCCACATGCTGTGCAATGTGGTTTAATGAATCCCATTTTGAGAGGATATGGATTTGTTGATGCAACGGCAGGAATTGTGTCTGCTGCCTACTGCTACCTCTTGAACTCTCCCATTTCTACCTCTTTTCTAAAAAAAACTGAAAAAACTTTTCTAAAACTGCTGAAACCTTGTCCCCACTCACCTTGATCTCTGACAATTCCTCCTCTTGTGATGTGATCCGTCTGTATGTTTTTGTCCTACTGTTTTTTTTTCTTCATCCCGTTTTGTATCTGTTGACCCTTCTCCCTCTTATTAGTATTACTTGCAAAATCGAAGATTTTTCAAGTATATTTGTTGGTCTTGTGCATTATTCTGTCTGTCTGTCAATCGCCTACAGGTCATAATTTTAAACCGATCTTCCCGAAACTTCACCAGATGGTAGAGTTGGTCATAAGGAAAAAGCCTATTGATTTTGAGGTCAATGGTCATTTGGAGGTCAAATTTCGAAAATTGTCATTTTTCGTCTGATTGACTTGAAAATTGAACAGCATTTGCATATTGAGTCACTAAATTGGGCAACCAACTATTTTCGAGGTTAAAAGGTCAAAGATCAACTCAAGGTCAAACTTCCAAAATCATCAGCTTTCATCTGAAAAATCATCCATTTTTCATCCGATTGCCTTAAAAATTAAACAGCAATTGCATAGTACCTCACTGAATTGGGGAACCAACTATTGTAAGGTCAAAAGGTCAAAGGTCAACTCAAGGTCAAACTTCTAATATCAATTTTCATCTGAAAAATCATCAATTTTAATCTGATTGACCCGAGCTTTGATTAAGATCGTCAATTTTTATCTTGATGAAATGGACAATTTGATGTATCCATGACAACCTTTTTTGGGGGGAGGGGTGGATTTTGCAAGTATTGTGATCTGCATGACGTCTTCTTGTTTGTCTCTTCCATGAGCCTCCACATCCGTATCAATAAAAATGTGCATTATTTTGTGAAACTACATTTCATGTGCATGAGGGTAGTCAAAAGATGTGCCCTACAAATGTTTGGGTGTATTTCATTTTTGACCCCACAATACCTATTTTAATAGTCACGTCTAATGTATTATCAACATATTACTTTCAAGATCCGGTTGATTTACATGATCGTTCTCCCCAGATTCTCCTGGAGAACCCTACATCCCATCCCCAGCATCAGGCCTCAGAGCTGATAACAACGTGCTGGTGATTGTGATTGTGACAGTCGGAGCTCTTACGGTTCTGGCAGTAGTCATAATTGCTGTGGCGTGCACCCGGTATTCTTCACCAAGCCAGATAAAGTAAGTACACATATTACGTACAAGATGCTTGCACAGATATCCCCCATCATGATTTAAATATTTCTGTAATCCTGCTTTTTATGATCAGGCATTTGGAAATTTTAGGTATTATGTGAACTATTTCACTCTGCACATTCTAATGAAAATTTAACAAAATAAAATACAAACACAACAAACACAAAATAAAATACAAATACAAATAAAATACAAACACATTAATATTATGCTATTATCATTGGTAATGTTATTACTTTTGTGATTATAAGCGGCCTTGGGAAAACGCCACGATAAGCTATCTATACACCTTAACACTGATTTCGCCCAAGGTGGAACACCCCCTTGGGGAGGGGGGCAAATAAAGTCGCAACAGCCTCCATCGTGTGACCCTTAGCCATTCTCCATAATCATCTTCTTCATGGCCTGTTTAATTTTCTGTACCATCCTTTCCACCAGCCCGTTAGAAGCAGGTAAACTAAAGCCCAAGTAGAATGATATACTCCATTTCAAGCACAAAAGGCACATAATTCATCAGTGGTGAAACAAATACCATTGTCAGACACCAGATGTTCCACTAAACCATGTGTTTTGGAAAGGTACATCAGATACTATGTGGTAGCCCTTACAGTAGTGCTTGTCACTACATGGATTTCTACAAATTTTGAAAATGCATATGAGGCAAAAAAGACCATTTGGCACCAAGAAGGGACATTCATAGTCAGCATGAAGGTGCTGCCCTAGTCTCACCGGAAACTCCCACGAGTGCAATGCTGCTACAGGATTGTTCCTGACATTCATTTGGCAGCAATACCTGACTGATGTTAACCCTCTGGCTAAGGCCTTCATACAGAGCACCCCTGTGTACATCTGCAATTCCTCCAAAATTGCTGCATGACCAGGCTTTGGAATGACATCTCAATGTCTCCATGAGATACCATCATGGTCCATGCTCAAATACTCTTTCCTATTGAAAAACATATTTCAGTTTCTCGCATGGACAATAGTTGGCCATTCCGTCTGTAGGTCCCTGCAGCCCTGACACAAAATTTGTCCTTCCTGGTCCAAGTCTTCACATATACCGAGGTAATTGGAGAGGAGTAGGTGTCCACCATGCACATGACCATCTCCATCTCAGACAAGCCCAGACAGGCAAGGGTAAGCTACTTACTCCATGACAATTACCCTGAGCCCTGCCTGATTTATAGCTCAGTGAGTATGAATAGGCAGCGAGAACTACTACCCAGGCTGGCTAGAATGACTCTTGGGGATTCCATCTGTAGGATAGGTCGGTCCTCTCCAAGTAAACCCAACTAGGGTTTATAATCACTGTGGATCTCCACATAATGTCCCCAAATGGGTTGATGGAATTGCTTCACTCTAAAAATGACTGCTCACTCTTCTTGGTCCACTTTTCGCATAATTCTGCTCTACCTGGTTAAGGGTCCTCGAAGCAAACACCATTAGCCTTTGTTTGCTACGATCCATTGCATTTGACAATTCTGCACCCATCCATAAGGTGAAACATCCACCAATAGCACAAGTGGTCACAATGGCTCGCACTGACTCCTGACAAGCTGAATACCGGTTCTGACGAGCCGGCAGCCACAGTATGTGATGGATTCTGTGAAGAAGCATGTTGATCAGTTAAACTGAATGCGCACTTCCCGCAGACGTCAAAACACTTTGTCTAAGTGGGTCAGGTGGTCTTCCTCATTCCTGCCTGACACAAGAATGTTATCCAGCTAAGCCAGTACAAATGGCACTGATTTTAACATGCCTTCCATGAATATCTGGAAAATTGCGAGGGATGTTGATATGCCATTTGGCATATGGTTGTAACAATACAAACCACGATGCATATTGATAATAATAATAATAATTCATTTATTTTGTATAGCGCTTTTCCAGAAGCCCAAAGGCACTTTGACAGAGTGGCAAACATAATGCATAACAATACATGAAAACAACAATTGCACAAAGACAAGAATCAATAGGGAAATATTTAAAGCAAAAGGAGGGAGAAGGAGAAGAGATAGTCAGGGGTTAAATGCTGTGGGTTGAATGTTGAATGCAGTGTTGAACAGGTGGGTCTTTAGTGATGTTTTGAATGTGGTGAGTGAGGAGGAGTCTCTGATGGTGTGAGGTAGTGAGTTCCAGAGGGTGGGAGCAGCGATGGAGAAGGCCCTGTCCCCCCAGGATCTGAATTTGGTCCGGATGGAGGGGGTCAGGAGGTTGGTACCAGCAGAGCGGAGGTTGCGGGTGGGAGTGTGTCTGGAGAGGAGGTCAGCCAGGTAGGATGGGGCCAGGTTATGGAGGGCTTTGTATGTCAAGAGGAGGATTTTGTACTGGATTCTCTGGGGGATGGGGAGCCAGTGAAGCTTGTAAAGGACGGGAGTAGTGTAATAATGTTGCTTCTGGGACACCTCCGTTTAACATGGGAAATCCCTATCTAATGTCATTTACCCCCTTGTCTTTTTCAAAAATCATAAACACCTCTATTTCTCCCACCCTCATCTTTATGAACCTTTTGTCTGTAGTACCTATCCTTAATGTTGTTCATTAGACCACTCAAACACTACAAATATTTGTTTTCTCTTATAGACCTATCATCCTTCTTCTACATATCATCTGGCAGATTAATCTTTGACCCATTCACTTCCATATTAATTCTTTCCCTCCCTCATTGCCCCTAAACACCTATATTTCTCTCACCCTGTTCTTTACGAACCTTCTAACCTTTTGACATGTTATCCTTATTCATTAGACCACTTAAACACCTGTGATCCTTCTGACCTCATGGACCTTTTAACCTTTTACTCTTAATATCATCTGGTGAATATAACCCACTCAAACAACGACCCGACAAATATTTGTTTATGCGTGGGAAATAATTTAATTCTCTTGCCACTCTCTTCACCATCTAATATATTAACAAAAAAGATGTTTGAGTTTGGGTCTTTATTAAGATATTTTAACTGAGCTAAGATAAAATGGTAAACCTCCCTCAATGTTCTTATTTGAGCGCCTCCAGTGCCACATACCATTTTTAAATTAAAGTATATATTTTCCTGACAACCATCAAAGTTTTCCGTCCACTCAAAAATATTTCCATCTTTTTTACCCAATTCACCGGTATTTAAATTAATTCTCTTATTTGTTTTGTGAACTTTTTTACCAGTTGCCTTTTCAATTATACCTATTTGATATTTTTCACATTCATTATGTTTTCCATTTATATACCAAGGTTGATTACACCTCCACTCTTTAGTCTGGTTGATACTTGGTTCTATCATTTATATAATAGTAAAAAAGGCGGCGGTAGCCCGTTAAAATCCCCGACCCCCCCCCCCCCCTTTTTAACTTATCACTTATATATATCTTATCACTTATATATATCTTATCACTTATGTATATCTTATCACTTATATATATCTTATCACTTATATATATATCTTATCACTTATATACTTATATAACCATAAGGGAGACTATCAATTCCATTTTCTAAAATAAACCTCTTATCATCAAAAGCCCCCAATGCTTTCTTATTTATCTCTTCTGAATATAATTGATGTTTATAACTTCTTATTCCATTAATCTTTCTAAACTCTTCTTTCTTTGTTGTTAAACAGTTATAATAATCCTTAAAGTTTATTGTTTCTTTAATAACATTTTTCTTTACACCTTTTAACTTCTTATCAGTCTTTTCAACGTTATTCACAATGTATTTATAAGCATAAGCCTTTGACCTCAATCCCACAAATTCACTCATAACATTTCCTCCTAATTCATCCTTGAACTTTCCAATCACCTTTTTATTTTTAGAAGAGAACAACTCACTCTCTGGACTGTAATTACTCGTGTCATAGATATTAATGTCTCTTTTCATGTCTGAATAAACATCGTTGGTATTAATTTTCAAAATAAAACTATCTGTATCCATATAAAGTAGATTAACATCATTTTGATATTTCTTCCTCAAGTTATTATAAAAGTAATCATACATTAATGACTTTGATAAATCAAGAATTGTTGTTCCAATATAAATAGGTTTGTTCATTTCAATACTCTCTTTAATCAAATGGATCGCACAAAAGTTCTCAGTAAAGACCTCAGCTCGAGTAAAACTCGGTCTATTAATTAATTTTGATGCTTGTTCCCAAGATGTTGATAGTCTGATATTTTGTCTTTTCCTCACATTCTCCATAGTCTTACCAAAGACCGCATTATTCATCAATTTATAAAAGTCTTTCTCAAAATCTGTTTTTGACTCTGTTCTTCTTTGTGTATTAAAATCAATGTACCCCTTTAACCAATGACTTTGATTGAACTTTAGCACCCTATGGATCTTCTCTACTCTTAGACCTTTTGATAAATATTGTCGCAAATTTCTTTGGTGTAGAACATAATTTTTCTTGTTATATAATGTAGTAAGTAATTTTTCTGTTGATTCACCTATATCAAACGATCGTTGATAATCACTCAACCATTCTTTCTTTGGACTTTCTTTCTCACAAGCAAATGGGAGATCTTTGTGTAGGTTATGGAGTTCCTCTGGATATTTTAAATCAATTTCAAAATAATAACCAACTTTTTCTTCATCCAATTCTTTTTGTGTAGAGATACATACATCTTGTAAAACGTTTTTGTAGTCTTTTTCCTTTACCCATCTAAGTTTTCCATAAGGAAGAGCCTGAGACATTGCCCAGCCATACAGGTTGTTCGCGTCATAGTACATCAAGTAAGAACTCTCTTTCGTTGGATCATAATTTGGAAGATATTTGTTATTTGCTTTTGCGTATCTACTCGAGCAGACTTGTGAAATTCCACCTCTTTTTGCCTTTTCAATCATCAAAAGCATATCAACATCGGTTATCAAATCCAAATCTTGTTTTGTCATTTTCAACATCGCACTCCAGGCCAATCCAGGTGCTGTGTAGTAGTGAGCAGGATCCAATCCATATCCAGTGCGACAAACAGATCTAAAGGCTTCAAATACATCGGCCAATAAAAGCACATCAGTTTTGAGATACAAATCGTGATACTCGCCAAGATTCTTGATGTTATATTTTTCCCAAACATTTTGTGCGTGTACATAATCTTTATCAGATATATGACTATTATTTAATTTGTTATAGAAATTTTCTTTTGAAGGAAGTTGTGTTTCATTGAATCTCTCAAATGAGTCCATATAGTCATAGGGGTAAATTCCCTTTTGTGTTAGAAAATCTTTATCTAAAAAATACTCTGAAAGACATGGAAACTCTTTTAGATTTTGAACCAAGTTAACCAATGGACTTGCCATGAATTTAAATGTATCAAGAAATCTGATATGAGTAATAGGAGATGTGTGAATTGTTTTTGTGAATGAAATGTATTTCTGATCCGTGTTTGGAATTGCTGAGATACTTCCAGAAGTCTTTGAGAGTTCCTTGATAAATAGATGTGTATCATAATGAGCGTTGTTATGAAGAAAGACAGGAATGAAAGAGGGGAGTTGATAATTAATATTACAACTTTGATGAGCCGGACCTCTATATTTACCAGTGAGATGACAATGGTCTCTAACCTTTAGACCTTTACCAATTTTCTCCTCACAAATATGACAGACATTGTTTTTTATAAATTCCCTTTTTTCTTTACTTGTTAAGGACATTGGTTTATTGGTTTCTCTCATTATCTTGGTTAATCGAACACAGTCTTTTTCTAGTCGTTTCACAAACTCCTCTGGGGTATTTGAGCCTCTATACATCTCTAACTTGTTATATTTATCACCAACGGATGATTTGATATAATAACAAAAACCACAAGGAGTATGTTTTTGATATTTATTTGTGTATGATTCTTTTGGATCTTGAGAAGCAGTATCAATTTTTTCTAAAATACTTTCAAAATCAGCATATATAACAAATGGATGTTTGATCTTTTTATTTTCATCTTTGAATGTGATCTTTGAGCCTTCTTTAGGCATATTGATTACCGTTGATTTATGTTCGCCACAATAATTTGAATGTTTATCTAATCTTTCTTGTGAATTGAAGAAGTTAAGACAACGCAAACAAATATATATTTTATTTGTTCTCTTACAGACTTGTGGTTTTATTAATTTAGCAATATCTTTGATGTATGTATAATGTGAATTTTCGTCTGAATTAAAATATAGAAGATTAATATGAGTTTGTTTACAATTGTCAGAAAGCTTTAAAACCTGAATGTTGTTTGTTTCTGTTAGACCATAAACATTAACTGATAAATTATTCATCTTTTCAAATTTAGGAATATCATTTAAAGTCATCGGAAACTTTAGATCTTTCGTATTTAATGTATTCTCATATTTTTTATAATGAGATACTCTTTCATCATGAAAATGTGGAGGATGTAAGTGTGCTAAAATAGACCAGAGAAAACATTTATTGTCTTTATTTTTGATATTGATAACTGCTTTTCTATTTTTGATAACACTGGGTAAATCAATGTAAGAAGAAGCTTTTAGAGGATCTGATTTAAGAATATGAATGTCTATGTAAATAATTTTTCCTATATTGAATCCACTTCCTACGATTGAATTATCCACATCTTGCTCTTGTTTAATAAGTTCATCATAGACTCCTGATGTTTTAAAATCTTGATATGAAGATATAAAGTGTGGCTCAGTTCTCATGTATGGTGCATCTATAACTCCTTCATCCTTTGTCATTTCTAATTTTACTCCCATATAAAATTTAAGTGGTTTCATTTCCTTTAGTGTTTTTTCAATCAACGTTTGAACAGCAGGTTTAACTATTTCTACAGCATCAACTATAGACTCTGGTTCAGGAGGTTTGAAGTTAAAGACTCTTATTTTAATATGTCCTTTGAATGCTCCATCAGAGTTTTTAGTTGTGATAAAATTTGATAAATGTAGATTTGTTTTAAGATGTATTTTGAAGCCTTTCTTGAGGATATTTTTATTACATGTAGAACAGTGTTTTGTTTCAGGTGGAAGAGGGGAAAGTTTGTTTAAAATGTTGTATGTATGTTTTGCGGTGAGAATATGTTGTTTATAATATTTTACTTCCTTCTCGCAAGTATCACAATAAACCATATTTATAGCGTGAGAAAACGTGGTGTTTTATATATATCACTGTGCTTAAAATAAAACACTTTTGAGCTTTACAGCTCCGTTTTATATATATCACTGTGCTTAAACTAAAACACTTTTTCACTCAGAATCATCTAAGTCATAACTATCACATGAATACTCAGAATCATACTCAGAGTCATCAATAAAGCTACTCTCATAACTATCATTTGAGCACAAACTATTAGTATCATAACTATCATCTGTGTTCAATGAAATACTATCATCACCATCATCCAAGTTCAATGAAATACTATCATCACTATCGTCCGAGTTCAATGAAATAGTAAAATCTTCACTGCTGTATTGACTCATATTTAATTAGCAAGAAAAATATTCCCATCAATATCTATATACTTTCTTTCATTAACAGATTCAATCTCTACAATTTTTATATCAAAAGTTATCTTTAAATAATCTCTAACTATCATAGAACGAAATGACATTTCACCAGAAATATTAACATCATTCATTTTACTTAGATCTACACCCTTTGGATTATTAAAGAAAATACAAATGTCTCCTCTAGAATTATTAATGGTCTTATCATTCTTTTTCAAAGTATCGTGGTCAATCACTTTTTCAAGCTTTGAATAAATTGCCAGGAGTAGAGGAGAAACTTTTGTTAGATTTACTTTAATGGATGTCTTTCCAGGTATAGTTAGAGCTCTTCCTTTAAATGAAATAGAGGGGCTCATGTTATTTTCCATAACTGGTTTTACCCAAAAATTTCCATATTTATCTTTGTTCAATTTAACATCTTTGACATATTTTTCTATATCTTCCACCGAAGTAGAGATTGATTGAAATTTGTCTTTTGTGCTTTGAAACATTGTATTTATTAATGAATAAACTTGCGTTTAGTTTAAGTAAAAATTTACCACATAAATATGATAAGTTCTGAAGGATATTTAGAATTTCCAGACTCTCCATATGATAAATTAGAGAATTGTCCGGCTTGTGATAGAGTGGGGCTTAATGATGAGGATTCATATAAACAATGTTTATTCTGTGATTATATTCTAATTAATGATAATAAGAAATATAAAAAAACATATAACTCTTTTAAATTAGAACCAAAAATGAATTACTTTACAAGATTAATAAGAGAGATGAATGTTAAGCATTATGGTGATAATACACCATTTCTTACAAGGAAAGAGACTCTTTGTATTGAGGAAATGTATAAGGGTTTAATGATATTTATTATTCAAAATAATTTTAATGGAAATGTTAATACAAGATACTACATAAATAAAATAATGAATTATTTTGAAATTAAACCAGAACTCAGGATAAAATATAGAGTTTCTAAAATAGCTCAAAAAAAGTTGGATGACTTGTTTTCCAAATATATAAATGAATGATTTTTTACCCGTTTGGGAAAATAAGATAAAATTTAATAACCATAAAAACATTCCAAATTCATTGAGATGTCTAATAGTTGGTTCAAGCGGATGTGGGAAAACCTGTTTACTTTTAAAGATGCTCCTTGGTCCTAATTTTTTAGATTATGATAATTTAATAATTTTTACAAAGTCAAGTTTTCAACCCGAGTATCAACTACTCTCACAGGGTTTTAATGCAGGTCTTAAAAAGGAAGACATTATCGGTTTATTTAAACTTCAAAACAAACTGAATGATTATAATATTGAAGATATAATACAATTATTTTGTGATACACAGAAATCAAAATCGAAACCCATAACTTGTATTCTCAGTGATAATACGGATGATATACCTTCACCTCAAGATTTAGATAAATCAAAAAAGAACCTCGTCATCTTTGATGATTGTGTTAATGAGAGAAACCAAACAGTAATGGATAGCTACTATACAAGAGGGAGACATTCTTCTTGTAATTGTATATATCTTAGTCAATCATATTTTCAACTCCCTCGACGCTCAATAAGAAACAATGCCAATACTTTTATTTTATTTAAGTTAAATTCAATAGATGTAAATAATTTTTGGAGAGATAATTGCTCTACGTTATGTAGTAAAAAAGAATTTGAAAATTATATGAAACACACGATTGGAAAATATAAATATATTGTTGTGAAACAAGATGAGATACTAAATGATATTTTTCAATAAATAAATACAGAAAATGAATACTGAAGAAAGAGAAAGAAAGTTTAAGGAACATCAACAATTAGTTTCAAAAGTTGTTAAACAACAGGAAGAGATAAAGAAGAAACGGAGACAGAAACTAACTGGTGAAGAAGCCTTTGAAAGAAAACAAGAGAAATTCTTTAAACCACTTTTGAAAACTCAACACTCACCTACAGTTCCCACGGTAGAATTTACTCCGAAAAAACTTCAAATGCTCAAAGATTTTAGTCAGATAACAAAACAAGAACTTGGTGAATTAGAATATGATGACGAGGGATTATTTCGGAAACTTGAGGAGGTAAATCAACCCCCTAATTATGTTGTGGAAGCTCTTCAAAACAATGAATATTCGGCGGGTTCAAAAACCAGAGCAGGTCTCATTCCAACAGAAGAACCAGCAGTGTTTCATCTTGTGGAAGAAAAGGTATTGATATTTAATGATGAATTGATGTTCTTGAGTTCTACTCAACCAAATGTTAAATTAACTCCAAGATTAATGTTTCTTCTAACAAACCCCGGATTCAGCGGTTCAAAATATTTTGAGGAACCACTTGATATGGAAAGAGAGGAAGATAGGGTATATATTGAGTTGCTAAATGCACTTGATTATGGAGTTTCTGTTGCTGGTAAAAGTAAGAAGAATGAGAAGGAGAAACATATTATTGATGCTTTAAGTAAGCTTGGTTCGGGTGTTAGTTTTCTTCCAAATGACCCATCACAATTAGTTAATAGGCTATTATTGTTGTTAGGTAGTAAGAAGGCTGGAAACAACAATTGTTTTAATGAATCCTCAGCCATTTTAGATCAGTTGATGAACATGAAAATAATTAATAAATGTCAATACAAAGATATTTTATTAGATATTAAATAAGATGAGAAGCACAATTCTTAGTTTTAATTTCACAACGAGCGATTACACAGCTTCATTCCCTTACCCACTACAACTTGACCCCCTTACCTCATATGAGGCATCTTTGTTGTCAATGGAAACTTACAATACCCTTTTTAATATCACAGAGAAAAACAACAAGTTTAGTTATAATCCAGGAAGTGGATATAAAACTATAACCGTTTCACCTGGAGCTTACGAGATTTCTCAAATATCTTCAGAAGTCTCTCGCCTTATGAAAGAAAAAGGTGATGAACCAAAAAATATTGTAATAGATATTCAAAAACACACTTCAAAATCAACTATTAAACTTAAAAATAATTATAAAGTTGATTTCACGATTGAAAATTCGTTTAGAGAGCTATTGGGTTTCTCTTCAAAAAAGATTGAAAATAACGGGACGTTTTACAGTGATAATGTTATCCAAATATCCTCCGGTATAAATTCAGTATTAATTCATTGTGATTTGATTGATGGTGCTTATAACGATGGAATAAGAACAAATACAATATTTTCATTCAGTGCATACTCAACCCCGATTGGTTATAAATTTAATATGGAACCAAAAAATCTTGTCTATTTACCTGTGTCAGGAAAAACCATATACAGAGTAAATTTTAGGATAACCGACCAAGATAATCGTATGATATCCTTTAATGATGAAATTATATCCATCAGAATTCACCTACGTGAAGTTTTTCAATAAATAAATAATGGTTATTGTGAGAAAACACGAGTTGGGAAAATATAAAATAATTACAGGGGAGGGCATGTTCCTTTCACCAGACTATACAAGGTATGTGGGTAGAGGATACTATAAACCTAAGAGACAACGAGGTGTAGGTCATCAATTTCGAAATAAAGGAGATGGGATAATTGATACTCTAATGGGTATTGGTTCAACCATCCTTAAACATAAAGACCTAATTGGTTCAACTGCTTCTGCCGTGGGCTCCGTTGCGGGTGCTATAAAGAGTATAAAAGATGCTCAAAAGGAGTCTCATAAATTACAAGCAATCAAAGAAATAAAAAAAGGTAAAACTCAACTATCTTCACAAGAACGACAAAAAATCATTAAAATACTTGGGTCAGGGTTTCAACAATTTTAATGCTATATAAATACAAGTATGGAAGCGATTGATAGTATCTATGATTTGGATGATACGATTATCATTTCAAACTCCACTAAAAAGGAAGACTATTTTAAGGTAAATGCTATAACAGGAACAGACTGGAATTCAAACGGAACAAAAAGTTTTGAAATAAATAATCAACAAACTTACTTGAATATAGCTGATAGTTTCTTGCTGTGTAAATTTAAATTCACTAAGGCTGCGAATAATACTAATGCTACACTCGTAAATGATTTCTTCTGGAAAATGTTTGACAGTGTCCGCCTGTATATTGGAACACAAGAGGTTGAAGCGGTTGATTATGTCTCTGCTACATCTGAAATGATGAAATTTACACTATATTCGTTTAGTGATAGAATGGGTAAGGGAGCTGTTGAGGGTTTTATTCCTGATATGTCAACGGGTACAAACGCAGACCCTGGTTATAGTCAAAGGAAGTCAATGTATAATGATGACGCAAAAGCTGAGAATAGTTTTACCGTAGCAGTACCTCTGAAAGGTATATTTGGATTTTGTGATTATGATAAAGTTTTGTATGGGCTTAAAATTAGATTTCAACTACAAAGGAATGATAATGTAAATAGATTGCTTTTTGGGGATGAAAATGCTTTTGGAGAAAATAATAAATTTGTTATTAATGATTTGTGTTGGTATATCAGTGAATATACTCCTAATCTTAAAACGGAAGAGATGTTAAATAGAAGACTTAACTCAAAGAAACCGCTAAATGTATCATACCTTAAAAGAAGATGTCAACACGTTAAACTGGAACACACTACCTACACTTGGAATTTAGGTGTTCTTCAAGGAAAGCCACGATACCTCTGGCTCATTTTTAAAAAACCAGATGGAGAGGACGGTACTAATAAGAATAATGCCCTGAGTGATAATGCAAAGGTGAAACAACTTCGGGTTTCTCTTGATGGCACATTTTATCCGCGAGATAGATTGGAAATTGATTGGGAAAAAAATGATTATGCGGAAGCCTACAAGTCCTACCAAAAGGTGTGTGAAAGTAATGGTAATAATGATCCTATTTTGGATATGGTTGCGTTTCAAAAACTTTATACAATCTACGCAATTGACCTGAGTTCTCAAAAGGAAACTATAAAGTCTAATCGAGTGGATACTTCTCTATACATTGAAAGAGGGGAGAGTGAAGAGGTTAATGCATATTGTTTGCTTTTGGAGGAAACAGAATTACAGATTAATACAGATAATGGTGTTATGATTAATATCACATAGGTTTTTTCTCATAAATAAATGGTTGGGGTATATGTTAATCAAATCAATCTTAATAAATTAACATCTTGTATTCAAAATCAAAAGCCTTGTATTATTAATGTTAATACAATTCAAAGAAAAGGAGCTGTAAGAATTGATGTTTTACTCACACACACACAAGTAAAAACACTAAATGATGTTGGATCACTTAAAATTAAAATGACGAAACCTATGTTAAAGAAATATTCAATAGACGAGTCAAGAGGAGGATTTCTCCCGTTTCTAATTCCTTTATTTGCTGGTTTAAGTGCGGCGGGAGCATTGACTGGTGGTATTTCAGCAGCGGTAAAAACTGCTAACGAAAGGAAGGCACAACTAAAAGCTCAAAAAGAATTGGAAAGACATAACAAGGAGTTGGAGAAACAAATTAGTGGAAGTGGTGTAATTGTAGATTTTGCTCAAAAACTTGAAAGTCTACCTGATAAAGCTAGATTGTTGGTTGGAGATATGCTTTCCTCTATCGCTCAAGCGGGTGTTAAACTAACTAAACGGGGTAATGGATTGTATCTTTCTCATAAATAAATGGATAAATGGTTTAAACAATTTGGAAAGAATACAACGTCAAATATAGAACTAGCTAAGTATTGTAAAACACTAAAAATTGATAATGTGGTAATCTGTATGAGAGATGAATTAACACATATAAATAAGAATACAAAGAATATTATTATGAATTTAGACACACAGAATGGTTCTCATTGGGTTTGTATTCATAATAGTCAGGATAAATATTATTTTGATAGTTATGGTATGCCACCACCTGTTGAAGTAATACAATTCTTACAGAATGGTGTTTATCAAACATTCCAAGTTCAAGAAATTAATTCTAAATGTTGTGGCCAATTATGTTTATATGTATTATTTCAACTCAACAATAATGAAAATTTTTATGATATCATTTTTTATCTAATATAAATGACCTATGTTGGAAAAGATGGTTCTATCTTTGGAAAATCCTCTCAGGATATTGATTTATCAAATTATTATACAAAGGCACAGGCTGAACGACAAAAATATAGTGTAAGTAAAAATATTAATATGAAGAATACTTATAAATTAATCAATTATCCAAACCCTACAGATGCGAATGACTTGATTAGATTCAGTGATTTATCACAATATATATCTTTAAAGAAAACAGCACGTTTTGTGAAACAAGTAAAATTTACAACCACAACACCTGGTTATACTGACCATACACCTTTCCTCATTGAATTTAACTACCTGCTTACAATTAAATTTTATAAAGAAGGACATTTAGTTAATATGCGAATTAATAAATGGGGGTATGATATGCCTGATTTAGGGTATAATTGGTCTTTTTCAATAAACATAGAAGACCTACATGATTTAAATCAGTCTCGTAAAGAAGAATATTATCCACTTGGTGAAGATAAGGATTTATGTGGAAGTACAATTAGTAAACAACAAATACGTGATTTTAAGAAAATAAAAATATATGATAGTATAGCGATGGTTCGCATGACAAAGAAGGAAGGTAATGAGATAAGGATAGAAAGCCGAGGAATACAAACCGATTTGGTAGTGGGAAGATGGGGTGGTATTACCTGTCATAATATTAATCTCACATATATTTCTGATACATAAATGGCAGGAAGAAGACTACAAGAGAATTATAATTTTTGTATTCAAGGATACCTACAAGAAAAGGGTGCTCGGTATTACATACCTTATGATTTGGAGCATATACATGGGAATTTTGTCATAAAAAACTGGCCTTATACTGATATTGTTAAACCCACAAATAGAGACTTGTTTAAAATATTAAATAAAAATGAACTTCTCAAAGTTATGAAATATAAAACTCTTTTAGAAATCGTCAACAAATCTTATTGGTATCCTATTATGAGAAAAATAATTATAGATACAAGAATATCTCAAAATCCAGATGAGTATATGTATAATATTCTTTGGGGTTCAAACTCAAGGGTAGCAAGGGATGAGGAAGGAGTTGAAGAAGAGAAGGAGGAAAGAGAGAAAAAGGAGAAGGAGGAAAGGGAGAGGGAGGAGAAGGAGGAGAGGGAGAAAAAGGAGGAGAAGGAGGAGAGGGAGAAAAAGGAGAAGGAGGAAAGGGAGAAAAGGGAGAAGGAGGAAAGGGAGAAAAAGAAGAAGGAGGAGAGGGAGAAAAAGGAGAAGGAGGAGAGGGAGGAAAGGGAGCAAAGAGAGAGGGAGGAAAAATATAAAAAGATGGAAATCACTGAGATTCATAAAAGATTGAGTGTATTAAAGCAAATAAATCAATCTCAACGCACCGAAGAGGAAATTAAAGAATTAACAACTCTTATGAAGATAATGGTTTCAAAAATAAGAACGTCAATGTCTTCAATTTCAGAGATTTAAACGAGAAAGTGGTGAAGAAGAAGAAGAAGAAGAAGGAAAAGATTATGTGATTGATGATGTTGGTGTCATTGACTTTAGTTAGTTTTTATTTGTAAATAAATGGAGGAGAGAGTGAAGGCATTCCTTAGGATTCTTTATGTTTTAAAAATAAAGATTGAAATGTATATGTTGAAAACCAAAAAGGTTTTGATACTCTGTCGGAATTTTTCTGATAAATAAATATGAGTTATTGTCTCAAATGTAAAAAGAAAACTAAATCTAATAATATCTCTTATGTTAAAGCTAAAAATAATAGAGTTTATCAAAAAGGAATATGTCAAGTATGTGGCTCTAAAAAGTGCCAATTCATCTCTCCTAAAAGAGGAGGAGACATACAAAAGTTTCTGTCAGGAAGTAAATTTACAACAACTGGAATTCCAGGGGAATTACACCTTCCAGGGTATTCTTTCTGTGGTCCAGGAACAAACTTGGATAAAAGATTAGATGAGGCTGACAATCCTAAACCTTGGTCTAAACCTACAAATAGGGTTGACGAAGTGTGTATGAAGCATGATATTGCTTATGGGAAAACCACTACGTTGACTGAAAAACATAAAGCCGACAGCGAAATGTTGTATAATTTGTCTTTGATACAAAATCCAACGTTGAGAGAGAAAGTTGATAGGTTTATTGTGAGAAATTTGATAAATGCTAAATTGAAACTTGGTCTTGGTTATTCCTCAAAAAACTATTAGGCTCTAATGATGCCATCAAGACTGAGGAGCTTTTGGCTGAAGAATTACACAAACCTATAATCACAAAGTTTAAAAGAAGGAAGGTTTATTCTAAATACACTGACCACATATGGTCCGCTGATTTAATTGAATTGAATAATGACAGGGGATACAGGTATGCTTTAACCGTTATTGATTTGAGGAGTAGATTTGCCTGGGTTGTCCCTTTAAAAAATAAAAGGGGTGATACTTTAATGTTAGCCTTTAAGCTAATATTTGATCGGGATAAAAGGAAACCAAAGAAGTTATGGACTGATGAGGGAACAGAGTTCTATAACAAAATATTCATGAAATTTCTTAAGGGGAAGGGTATTAAATTATACAGCACCTTTAATGAAGGAAAGGCAGTTGTTATTGAGCGTTTTAATCGTACTTTAAAAGAGAAATTATATAAAAAATTCACACAACTCGGTTCTCAAAAATGGGTGTATTTAATTCAGGATATTGTAGATAATTACAATAATACAGTTCATTCATCAACACAATCAAAACCATCAGAAACATTTACAAAATTAGAATATGAAAAGGAGATTAATTTGAGAAAGCCCAAGTTTAAAGTTGGTGATATTGTAAGAATATACAAATGGAAAAGTCATTTTGAGAAAGGTTATACACAAAAATGGACTCGTGAATTATTTAAAATCATTGATGTAATGGATACAGTCCCTTGGACCTACAAATTATATGATTTAAATGGAGAAGAAATCTTGGGTTCATTTTACTCACAAGAATTACAAAAAACACAAGTAAGCAGATAATACCCTTGAAAATAATAAATAAATAAATAAAATGTAATGGGGATACGTTTTTAAATCTGTGAACCCCAAACACAGAATCCCACAACTTTTTAGTTGGGGCTTAACTTTTGTGTGTGTATAATGGGGATACGTTTTTAAATCTGTGAACCCCAAACACAGAATCCCACAACTTTTTAGTTGGGGCTTAACTTTTGTGTGTGTATAATGGGGATACGTTTTTAAATCTGTGAACCCCAAACACAGAATCCCACAACTTTTTAGTTGGGGCTTAACTTTTGTGTGTGTATAATGGGGATACGTTTTTAAATCTGTGAACCCCAAACACAGAATCCCACAACTTTTTAGTTGGGGCTTAACTTTTGTGTGTGTATAATGGGGATACGTTTTTAAATCTGTGAACCCCAAACACAGAATCCCACAACTTTTTAGTTGGGGCTTAACTTTTGTGTGTGTATAATGGGGATACGTTTTTAAATCTGTGAACCCCAAACACAGAATCCCACAACTTTTTAGTTGGGGCTTAACTTTTGTGTGTGTATAATGGGGATACGTTTTTAAATCTGTGAACCCCAAACACAGAATCCCACAACTTTTTAGTTGGGGCTTAACTTTTGTGTGTGTATAATGGGGATACGTTTTTAAATCTGTGAACCCCAAACACAGAATCCCACAACTTTTTAGTTGGGGCTTAACTTTTGTGTGTGTATAATGGGGATACGTTTTTAAATCTGTGAACCCCAAACACAGAATCCCACAACTTTTTAGTTGGGGCTTAACTTTTGTGTGTGTATAATGGGGATACGTTTTTAAATCTGTGAACCCCAAACACAGAATCCCACAACTTTTTAGTTGGGGCTTAACTTTTGTGTGTGTGTGTATGTGCGAGTGAGTCATAATAATATACAAACCCTAACCCAACCCAAGCCCTAACCCAACCCCATCCCTAACCCAAACCCATCCCTAACCCAACCCATCCCTAACCCAACCCCATCCCTAACCCAACCCCATCCCTAACCCAACCCCATCCCTAACCCAACCCCATCCCTAACCCAACCCCATCCCTAACCCAACCCCAACCCTAACCCAACCCCATCCCTAACCCAACCCCATCCCTAACCCAACCCATCCCTAACCCTCACATTCAAAATCCCAACCCTAACCCAATCCCATCCCTAACCCAACCCCAACCCTAACCCTCACATTCAAAATCCCAACCCTAACCCAACCCATCCCTAACCCAACCCCATCCCTAACCCAACCCCATCCCTAACCCAACCCCAACCCTAACCCTCACATTCAAAATCCCAACCCTAACCCAACCCCATCCCTAACCCTCACATTCAAAATCCCACCCAAACCCTAACATAATCTTTCTTTTCTTCTTTTTTAAATACGTATTTCTTTTTTTTTTTTCCTCTTCCTCCAATTCTGTCTTTCAAGGCTTTTAAGTTTGAAGAAGTAGAAATGGGAAGAAAGAATTTTCCAGCATTTTCTTCCTCGAACTTTCTTGATATTGCTTAAATCAAGCGTCATTAAATAAAGAACATTGTTCATTGCTTTAGAATCCAAAGAGTCTCCAAGAGGAACCCCACAGGTAGAGTCTCCAAAATAAAACCAACTTTCCAAGTTCCCAAGGTATAACCACATTCCTGTTGAGCCTCCAAGATAGGTATCACATTCCGAGTCATCAAAACAAAACCCCCATTCCGAGTCTCCAAAAATATAACCATCTTTCCAAGTCCCCAAGGTAAAACCACAATTTTCAGAAATATTGGGGGTTTCCGTGATAAGTCTCACATAGTATAACTGCGGACCATCAGGGAAAACTTCCCTTTCCCAATTTTTTAGGGTTTCTATGATGTGTCTCACATAGTATAACTGCGGACCATCAGGGAGAATTCCCATTTCACAATTTTTTAGGGTTTCTATGATGTGTCTCACATAGTATAACTGCGGACCATCAGGGAGAACTCTCCTTGCCCAATTTTTTAGGGTTTCTATGATGTGTCTCACATAGTATAACTGCGGACCATCAGGGAGAACTCTCCTTGCCCAATTTTTTAGGGTTTCTATGATGTGTCTCACATAGTATAACTGCGGACCATCAGGGAGAACTCTCCTTGCCCAATTTTTTAGGGTTTCTATGATGTGTCTCACATAGTATAACTGCGGACCATCAGGGAGAACTCTCCTTGCCCAATTTTTTAGGGTTTCTATGATGTGTCTCACATAGTATAACTGCGGACCATCAGGGAGAACTCTCCTTTCCCAATTTTCAGAAATTTGTGGGTCTCCAATGTATAACTGCGGACCATCAGGGAGAACTCTCCTTTCCCAATTTTCAGAAATTTGTGGGTCTCCAATGTATGACTTGTATTCTGGCTCATCAAGGTAGAACTTGTTCAGTGGGTTTTGTTTTGATAACTCACAACAAGTATCATCATGGTAAAACTCTTTTTCAGGATTTTGTGGATCTCCAAGGTATAACTCTTTGGCTGGGTCATCAAGGTAGAACTCGTTCTGGGGGTCTTGGTTGTTCAAAATGTCTTCAAACAAAAAAATAACTTCATCCCAAGTTGTGTTAAAAGCAGAATTTTCATTTCGTATCTCAGATACAATTTCCTGTGAAAGAAAATAACAATGTATTAATTTAATACAATATTTTTTATTTGTATAAATCAAGCTTTATGAATATTAAAATAAACTTTGTTAACTCTTACACGAGTCTCATCTTAAAAAAAAAAAAAAATTAAATAAATAAATAAATAAATAAACAAACTTACCTCCATTGATAAGAGGTTCGAGTCCAGTTCATCAATCTGAAGGTTGAGTTCTACACAGGTAGTAGGACTCCATGGAATAGCAAAGTTATCCCATTCCATTTCGGCATAGTAGTCCATTCTCAAGTGAAGCAGAAAGCGTGTTTGAAAAAGCCTGTGTGGTCGGTGCCTTTTATAAGGACTGGGTGTGTCTTCCTGTGGAAATTCCCTGGGCGTGTCTTAACTGGAAATGATGTGATGGAAATTCCCTGAAAATGATGTAATGTATTACCTGGAAATGATACAATGCTGAAGAGTTTATAAAGTGGGTGGGACTTAGCAAAAGTGGGAGGAGCTTAGCAAAAGTGGGCGGGGCTTAGTAAAAAGTGGGTGTGGCTTAACAAAAAGTGGGCGGGGCTTAGTAAAAAATGGGCGTGGTTTACCAAAAAGTGGGCGGAGCTTACCAAAAAATGGTATGTGGCACTGGAGGCGCTCAAGCAAGAACATTGAGGGAGGTTTACCATTTTATCTTAGCTCAGTTAAAATATCTTAATAAAGAACCAAACTCAAACATATTTTTTGTTAATATATTAGATGGTGAAGAGAGTTGTAGGAGAATTAAATTATTTCCCACGCATAAACAAATATTTGTAGGGTCGTTGTTTGAGTGGGTTATATTCACCAGATGATATTAAGAGTAAAAGGTTAAAAGGTCCATGAGGTCAGAAGGATCACAGGTGTTTAAGTGGTCTAATGAATAAGGATAACATGTCAAAAGGTTAGAAGGTTCGTAAAGAACAGGGTGAGAGAAATATAGGTGTTTAGGGGCAATGAGGGAGGGAAAGAATTAATATGGAAGTGAATGGGTCAAAGATTAATCTGCCAGATGATATGTAGAAGAAGGATGATAGGTCTATAAGAGAAAACAAATATTTGTAGTGTTTGAGTGGTCTAATGAACAACATTAAGGATAGGTACTACAGACAAAAGGTTCATAAAGATGAGGGTGGGAGAAATAGAGGTGTTTATGATTTTTGAAAAAGACAAGGGGGTAAATGACATTAGATAGGGATTTCCCATGTTAAACGGAGGTGTCCCAGAAGCAACATTATTACACTACTGACGGGGGTGATGTGGTCACGGGTCCGGGAATGGGTGAGTAGACGGGCAGCGGAGTTCTGAATGTATTGGAGTTTATTGGTGATTTTTTAGGGTGAACCATAGAGGAGGCTATTGCAGTAGTCCAGACGGGAGGTGATGAAGGCGTGGATGAGGGTTTCTGCAGCCGTGGAGGAGAGGGATGAGCGGAGACGGGCAATGTTTTTCAGGTGAAAGAAGGCTGACTTTGTGATCTGTTTAGTGTATTTGTCGAAGGAAAGGGTTTGGTCAAAGATGACGCCAAGATTCCGGATGTGAGGGGAGGTGGATACTGGGATACCGTCGATGTTGAGGGCAAAGTTATGGGTGGATTTTGTGAGCGTTTTTGGGCCAATGATGATTATTTCAGATTTATCACAGTTAAGCTTGAGGAAGTTGATTTGAAGCCAGGATTTTATTTCAGTGATGCAGTTTGTCAGGATAGAGTGGGTGTCGGTGGAGACGGACTTGGTGGAGATGAAAAGCTGGATGTCATCGGCGAAGCAGTGGAATTGGAGACCATGACGGCGGATTAAGTGACCGAGCGGGGACAGGTAAAGGATGAAGAGGAGGGGGCCAAGAACTGAACCTTGGGGGACACCTTGGGGGAGGGGAGCAGTGGGGGATTTGCAGTTATTGATGGAGATGAACTGGCATCTGTCAGAGAGGTATGATTTAATCCAAGAGAGGGCAGTGCCGGTAACGTTAAAGGTGGATTCAAGTCGGGTGAGGAGGATAGTGTGATCGATGGTGTCAAAGGCAGCGCTGAGGTCGAGGAGGACGAGAATGTTGAGGTTGCCAGCGTCAGAGGAGAGGAGAAGGTCATTGATGATTTTGAGGAGAGCAGTTTCAGTACTGTGGTTGGACCGGAATCCGGATTGGAATGTTTCATACAGGTTATTGGCAGAGAGATGATGTTTGAGTTGAGTGGCTACAGCGCGTTCCAAAACTTTTGACAGAAAGGGTAGGTTGGAGATGGGTCTGAAGTTGTTTAGGGTGTCAGGGTTTAGACCAGGTTTTTTTAGAATGGGGGTAACAGCAGCAATTTTGAGGGAAGGTGGGACGATGCCTGTAGACAGGGAGGAGTTTATTGTTGCAATGATAAGTGGAGAGAGAGCAGGGAGGGAGGCTTTGACAAAGCTGGAGGGGATGGGGTCAAGAGTGCAGGTGGCAGTTTTCATTCCTATGAGGAGTTCAGAGAGGTCAGTAGGGGAGATTGGGGAGAACCGAGACAGGGGATGGCAGGACAAGGGGGGGCAGGTGGTTGGAGGGGGAGCGGGTGCGGCGGTGGTCAAGCTGTTGTAGATGTTGTCAATTTTGCGTTGGAAGAAAGAGAGGAAGGAGATGCAGTTGTCTACTGTGAATGACTGGGTGGTGGTGTTCAGGGGGCGGAGGAGTTTGTTTATTGTCGAGAAGAGTGCTTTTGGGTTTCCGGAGCCAGAGTGGATAATTTGAGAGTAGTAGGCAGAGCGGGCGCGGGAGAGGGCATCTTTGTAGTGTTGTAGGTGGTCCTTGTAGGCTTGGGAGTGAACTGTGAGACCCGTTTTATTGCGGAGTCTTTCAAGTTGGCGAGCACGAGTTTTCATCAGGTGGAGTTCAGGGGTAAACCAGGGAGCAGAATGGGTGAAAGAAACTGTTTTGGTTTTTACAGGCGCAAGCTGGTCAAGGCAGGAGGAGAGAGTGTGGTTGTAGTAGTCAGTGAGGTCGGAAGGGGTGTGGAGGTCAATGAAGGGAGAAGTGGACATTTTTTCAGAGAGGGTGGATGAGAATGAGGTAGGTGAAAGAGCGTTTAGCTTACGGAAGTTGATTGTGCGATAATGCCTTGGTGTTGGGGCGGGGATGTTGATGGTCAGAGTGATGGCTAAGTGGTCAGAGAGGGTGAGGTCGGAGCCATAGAGATGGTGCAAATTTAATCCAGTGGAGCAGACAAGGTCCAAAATGTGACCACGGATATGGGTAGGAAAGTCGACATGTTGAGTGAGGTTAAAGCAGGTGAGTAAATCAGTGAAGTCAGTGGTTATTGTGGAATCAGTGGAGTCCATGTGGATATTGAAATCACCAAGGAGGAGGATTGAGGGGGAGAGGGAACATAGCTGGGTCAGAAAGTAGGAGAAGTCAGACAGGAATGATGGGTGTGGTTTGGGAGGGCGGTAGACGACAGCCATGACTGACTGCGTGCGACCAGAGAGTTTTAAAGCCAGGTGTTCAAATGATGGAGCAGATGAGATGGAGATGAGGTTGGTCTTGATGTCTTGACGGTGGATAACGGCAATTCCACCACCTCGGCCCTCCGAGCGTGGTTTATTGACGTAGGAATATCCATTGGGTGTGGTGAGGTTAAGTGTGTAGTAGTCCAGAGGTTGTTGCCAGGTTTCGGTGAGACAGAGAAAGTCCAGTTTGTTATCCAGGATGTATTCGTTCAGGATGAGGCATTTGTTGTTGAGGGACCGGGTGTTGAACAGGGTGAGCTTGATGTTGTTTTGAACAGCAGGGATGAATTCAGGTGATTTAGCCAGGGTTCGTAGCAGGAGGTGCGATCGTGTGCGTTGCTGTGACCAGGTGCGCTGGGACGAAGAGTGAGAGTGCGCTGAGCCGACCAGTGAGAGTGCGAATATTGATGGCAGTATAGTCCTTGGAGCACTGCTCCAGCTCCAACTGTTGATATGTGGCTAATAGGTCCAACTTAGACCATGTCTGGCCACCACTTCACCATAGCCAATAGGGTCCTCAACCTTAGGAATCGGATACTGATCAATGACCACTACCGGTTGAAGGTTGACTTTTAATCCCCATATATCCTAAGAGAGCTATGGGCTTTCAGAACTGGGACCACTGGAGATTCCCATTCCGAAAAAATGATTTTCTCAATGATCCCCTCTGACTCTAAATGATCCAATTCCACCTCCAGCTTGGATTTCAATGCAAAAGATACAAGTCTAGCTTTGAAGAAGTTAAGCCTCGCTCCTTCTTTGATGCACAGCATAGCCTTCATATCTATGACCTGCCCTATTCTAGTACTATAAAAGTCCTTGTATTATATCACCAGGCTTGCCACAGAGGCATGGCCCTGGTCACCCCTTTGCTGTAACGGCTTTATTCCTAACCAATTAAATCCCAACTTCCCCAGCAAGTCCCTGACCTGATGGCTGGGACCGGTTTTGTTTACGACTAATCTCAAAATCAGTTGCCACTCCTAGAACACCACCGTAACATCAGCTTTGCTGACGAGAGAGACTTGCTCACCTGCAAGTGTTTTAATGACTCGATGACATGGTAGCTGGGTGGACTTCTCTGCAAGTGAGTCAAATACTTATTTGTTGATCACAGTACATGATTCCCCTGTGTCAATCTCCATAAAAATGTTCACCTCTCGAGGGCTCAGTGTACGCACATAGGCACCTGGTGGATGATGGAACCTGGTGGAACCTCACCATACCGAGCCTCTCAGCGACCTGTTTCACCTCGGACTGCTGACGTGGCTTTGGCCTACCGCCCTGTGTGACAACTGGTTTTGTTATACAGCATCGTGCGATGTGTCCCATTTTATCACATCAGAGACACTTCTCATTCTGAAATCTGCATGTTTCACCTCCAGTAACCTTTTCTCAATCTGGCAGAATCTGATCCTTCTGTAGGCATCCTTATCCAGGCCAGCTAGTTGGGGCCTGCATCCGACAAACGATTCAACGCATTGGTGTTAATTGGTGTTAATTCAACGGTGTTAATCCATCTTGATTTTAGTCTTTGAAGCTTCACCAGTGTGCATCTGGATCTAGGTGCACACCGGTACAGCTTCAAAGACTAAAATCAAGACAAATTAACAGCAATGAGGTAACACCAATTCACACCAATGACTGCTGAATTTTGCTGAATCATTTCAAACAAAGGAATCTTTTTGTGTTTCACACTTTGCTTGATCTTGAAGACATATTCACCTTTTATGTTTTGCTCAGCTCTGAATTGAGTGCTCTTGCATTTAATTCTCGAGTAGATTGTTTGCGTGTCCACTTCCCTCGGCTAATAACGCATCTCAAAATTTTGCCTAACAAGACACTTGCAGGTATTGAGTGGCATTTCTTTTTGTTCATTATCCACGAGTTGCCATTTCGGATTTCATCTCAACAAAGCCCCGGTGAATCCCCCGTCTCACCTTGCCATTTGCAGCAGCATCGTATAGTCTGTGAATTTTAAAGCAGGATAGTGACACGTATTCAGTCACATGATCATCCATTTTTTGTCCACGATCGCTTTGTTCCATTGACCATCTCTCATTTCCAAATACAGTACCCTTGCACGCTTTATGTGAAAGTATAGGTTTGCCTGATTGTTTTTAAAGTGCATTAGCGTACCATATGGGACTGGGTCTATATTACCTTTACACCACCAGGAAGACCATATGTTCAGCGTGTTCCATTGGTCTCAGTTTCGATAATACTCGTTGGAACGTTTGAGGCCGAATTACATAGAATAACTATGACATCCTATTGCTCTCACTGTGATATTCCCTTTATGGTCTTTCTGTTCCATCTCATGACCCAGATAATAAGTTAGGAGCTGCAGGCTACAGATTGGTTTTTACACTAAATTTGATATTCTCTCAGGCCTCATGCTCGCACCAAGTGAAAAAGACAATAGTGTTCTTCATCCCGATAAGTTGTGCCCTTTAAACATTTGTTTTCAAGTGTCAGAAACAGCTGAAGAACCAACTATTAAAGAGTTGAACACAAATTTGAGGTTGTCAGGAGATTTCAGTGCACAGAATGGCAGGAAAATGATTTATCATTGCAAATGGATTTTCACATCCAAACAATTCTTTATCTAATAGTTGATCACCATCAACCCTTCTCAAGGTAAGGGGGTAGCAGAGAGTCCCTTTTATTAATGCTCGAGACTCTTGAGGATTGCAGTATTTTGTTAGACAGATACGACATATGAAAGTATGCATTTCTTTCTTGGGTTAATAATATATTTATTATTTTTTCAGGAAGCGGGACATGCTTAATTCTCCCGCTGGCTCAAGTAAACGCAAGGCTCCTCCCAAGGACCTCAAGCCGCCCGACCTATGGATTCACCATGAGACTGTAGCATTGAAGCCCCTTGAGAAATCTCCACGTCATGACAGCGGCTCTTTAGCCCCGGGTATAGTATCTGGTGCGGGAGCAGCTGCTGGACCTGCAACACCCTTGGTGCACAGTTCACGTGAGCCACAGATGGCTGAGAGCATGAGTGCAGGGCCAGGAAGCTCGTATTCAGGTGAGTTTGTACACTAGTGGAGAGAACGTTAGCATATAGTATTTTTAATGCTTGGCATCCTATTGCAATAGTATTATCTCCCAGCTAAACAGTCCAATTAAATTATGAAGCAGATAGCACCATCTTATGGCCATTGCACTTATAATTAGTGTTGAGCATTTAAATGACATGAAAAGAAATGTGATAAGATGTTGTGTGGTTTTGATTAGATGTTTTTAATCTGACACCATAAAACCATGTTAACTTTGCAGGATTAACCATGTTAACATGTTTACATAGATTGTGTGTCCAAAACATGTGACCAATACCTATCGGACTGGCTTGTTAGTGTTCCCAGCTGAACCTCTAGCTTGTGGTGCGAGGAACTCAGGTTCAAACCAAATACAGTAATATTATATCTGTTTGTCTATTATCCACTGATGACGGTGTAATTCCTGTAGAATACATTGATGTTTACTAACACTTTTGTCCTGGATGTGATTAATGTACAAGGTATTGCGGGAATCTTAGAGCAATTAAATTTTAAAACGAAGGCATGCACGTTATATAATTATTTTTTTTAAACCAACGATGATAAAATACTTGATTGATAATAGGATATTTGTTAAAGAGCGCCGCCAGCACCTGCTCTAACCTACAGGTGGCACTGCATTAGCTGCAGCACAGCTGTGCCCCCAGAAAATGATGCTACCCACAGTCACGTTCTCCATATGAAAGAAGAAGAAGGGAACTTGTCATGCATGTAAATTATGAGTTGAACAGTAGAAGGACAGTGAAGGACATTGATCCAGCTCCAATAAGTTGTTGGTTCAAATCTAGCTCAAAGCAGCAGTATCAAAATTTGCAATTCTTAGCTTCTGAAAAGTGAGCTCATTTGAAGAGAATTAGCATGACACGAACAGGCGTGTCAATGAAAACCCAGCTGGCTTATTATTGATCTTAATGGAGGATGTAAACTGCCTGCCCTGCATGGTCTGGTGTGTGTGTGTGTGTGTGTGTGTGTGTGTGTGTGTGTATATATATATGTATATATATACAGGGTGAGCCAGAAATATGGTTATTTTTAACACTCGTGTAAAGGTAATAAAAAGTTGTATTTCAAAACAAATTTTTACAAGAAAGTGAAGTACACAACATGCCATTTATTTGTGGAAAAGAACATCTAGGAGATGCGTTCCATTTCGTCTGACACATTCCTCCAATCTTGGACGCCAATTATTCATGACGTTCTGCAACATGGCCATGTCAAAATCATTGATTTCGCATCTGATGTTTTCCTTAAGTTCATGAAGAGTTTGTAGACGGTTAACATACAATTTGTACTTTAGATATGACCACAATAAATAATCACATGCAGTCAAACGGGGTGACCTCGTTGGTCATGCAATATCGCCGTTTCGGGAAATGACATGCTTTGGAAAGAGCGCCCTTGCAGTGGTCATGGACACTCTTGCAGTGTGGGTGGTTGCACCATCTTGCTGAAACCATGTCATTTTGGCTCACTTCTGCAAATCTGTTTAATTCTCTGGAGAGGGAGTTAGAAACCATATCGGTCTATAGAGCTGCAGTAACAGTGACAGCATTTCCGTTATCGTTCTCAAAGAAGTAAGGCCCTATGATGCCGAACGATGAAAGTGCACACCACACTGTGACTTTGGGACTGTGTAACGGTTTCGTGTGCATTTCTCTTGGGTTTTCGGCTGCCCAAAAACGAGCGTTTTGCTTGTTGACATAGCCATACAGATGAAAATGTGCTTCATCAGACATGAACAAATTGTTAGCAATGTTTTGGTTTTCATTTGCGTCCATAAATGAAAGCATTCCCTCACAAAAATTATTGCGGGCAATCTCATCATCTTGAGTTTAAAAAAAAAAAAATTTTGTGTACAGAGTCGAGCTAACATTTAGTCGAGTGAGTCTCGAGTTCGTGAAAGTCGAGCTCGTGAAAGAGCTAACATTTATCAAACAAACAAATCAAACAAACAAGCAAACAAAGTATATAAAAAGGGGAGCGGTCGACAAGATGGGGAGAGAAGGGGAGGAAGCACACAAACACAACATTTGAGAGCAGGGACATCGGGAGATGTTTTTGGAGGGAGAGGGCCTGGGGGGAGGCAGGATAGGTATAAAACGCAAGGACACCAAGGACTTCCAGGAAAGAAGTCAAAAGTCACCTCAAAAAAGTGGATTTGGGGTGAAATTAGCGGGGGTAGAAAAGATCAAGGTTTTGGATTGGGGAAGATAAGAGATGGTGGTGAACAGCCGTTTCAAAGACCTGGAGGGAGGAATGGGATTGAAGAGAGTGAGGGAGTTTGTTCCAGAGGCGGGAGAAAAGAGGAATGAAGGAGTGAAGGTGAGCAGAGATTCTTGATTTTGGCAGTTTAACCATAAGAGGGTTGCAGGCAGATCTTGTGCGACCTGTAGGAATATTTGGGGGACAGAGCCCAGAGAGAGCTGGGGGAGCAAGGCCAGAGAGGAGTCGGTAGAAGACGGAAAGACCACCAACCTGCCTGCGGTGATTAAGTGAAAGGCCCTCGGAGATAGCGTCATCGCGGGAGATTCCAATGATTCTGAATGCTTTGGTTTCAACAGCGTGAAGACGAGCTAGGTGTGAGGCAGGAGCACCAGCCCAGAGGGGAGAGCAGTACTCCATTGAGCTGCGGATGAAAGCCTTGTATGTGGTGAGGAGCTCAGGTGTGCCAAGGAAGGACTTCGCACGACGGAGGATGCCCAGTCGGCGACTGGCTTTGGAGGCCAGCTTGGAAATGTGGTTTTCCCAGGAAAGATCATGGCAGATAGTGAGACCCAAAAGCTTGAGTGACAGAACTTCTTGGAGAGGATTATTCAGAAAGTAGATGGGAGGGTTGTCCAGTCGGTCTTTTCGGAGATACATCGTAAGAGTGTGAGATTTGTCAGGATTGAAAGACATGTTCCACTTGTTTGCCCAGTCTGTGATTTTGTCCAGGTCTGCAGAGAGAGGAGGCTGCAGACTGCCGATCTGAAGGATGAGGAATGGAGCGGCAGAGAGTGGAGTCATCAGCAAAGAGATAGAGAGGATTTTCAAGAGAGTCGGAGAGATCATTGATGAAGACCAGAAAAAGCACAGGGCCCAGAACACTGCCTTGGGGAACTCCAGCCTGAACAGGAAGAGGAGATGAGAGAAACCCATTCAGGGCCACACGTTGACGACGACTAGAGAGGAGGTCTAGGAGGTGGAGATTTCCATGGATACCAAAGGAGGAGTGTTTGGTGAGCAGAGCGGGGTGCCAGACCGTATCGAAGGCACGTGATATGTCGAGGTAGACAGCTCTAATTTCCTGTTTGGCATTGAGGACCTCCATCCATTGTTGAGACAGCAGAAGCAGCATGTCCAGAGTAGAGTGACCTGGTCTGAAACCAAATTGATGATCAGAGATCAAGCCATTGGAGAAGAGGAAATATTTCATATCCGAAGCAATGATGGATTCCATGACTTTGCTGATAATTGGGAGAAGGCTGATTGATCTGTAGTTGCTAGGATCTGTTTTTGCACCTTTTTTGTGCAAAGCGGTGATGTTGGCTGATTTCCAAGCAGATGGCAGTTGACCTTGAGCAAAAGAGAGGGTGAAGAGAACAGGGAGAGGGAGTGAAAGAGCTGAAGAACAGGATTTTAGGACCCGTGGGCTGATGCCGTCAGGTCCAGTTGCAGAATCAGAGTTGAGGATTGACAGAAACTTCTCCACCTTGTCAGGAGAGAAGGACACAGAGTCCAGGAGCAGCTGGGTACGACTGGGTATGGTGGGTACAGAGAGGGATGGGTTTGGAACACAAGATTTAGAGGCAAACACAGAGTTGAGACATTCAGCTTTTTCACGTGCGGAGTCAGCTGTGTAGCCGTTTGAGGTAAGGGAGGGGATGGAGGGGGAACAAACACCAGAAACAGATTTGACCATACGCCACCAGGATTTGGAAGAGGCAGACAGATAAGAGAGTTCGGTCTTGAAAACGGAGAGATATTGTTTCCTGGCTCTCCTGAGGGTGGACACACACTTGTTTCGGGCTTTGTGAAAGGAAATGAGATTTCCTTCCGTTGGATTAGCTTTCCAGGAGACGAAGGCAAGTTGTTTCTGGGAAACAGCCTCACCACAAGATTCCGTGTACCATGGACAGGAGGAAGGGTATGACAACTGAAGACGAGATGGGATAAATCTGTGCATGAGAGAGAGCAATTTACTTTGGAAGAATTCCCAGGATGAGTTGATGTCAGAGGTGGTAGAGATGGGAGACCAGTCCAGATGATTGATGGCTGCTTGAAGACCGTGCCAGTTGGCCTGAGTGAAATGCCAGACTCGTCGACGCTGAGCAGGCTCCCTGAGAATGGTCAGAGAGATGTCCACTTTAACAAGGACATGATCAGATGATCCGATTGGAGCAGAAGAAGAGCAGCAGACATTTTCAGGGAAGTTAGTCATAACCAAGTCTAGAAGAGAAGATGCTCCGTTGACTGGGATCCGGGTCGGGAAATTGACAGATTGTGTCAGTCCCAGTGAGTCGCAGAAGTCCTTTGCTGAGGAGCCATGGCTGGTGAGAGAGGTACCCACACCCAGCCAACTGGCATGGTGACAATTGAAATCACCACATATGAGGAAGACAGAGTTGGGATGAGTAGATAGAAGTTGGTCCATATTATCAGACAGCGAGATGTAGATGGAGTCATCACTGTTTGGTGGACGGTACAACACACATATGAACAAGAGGTGGGAGCGAAGGGGAAGCCATAGCCAGAGGTAGTCCTGGGGGTGAGGTGGAGAGAGTGCAGTGCAGGGCAAGTGAGGAAGAGAGTTTTTGATAAAGATAGCAACCCCACCTCCAGGACGATGCTCAGGTCTATCATACCGGAGGAGGGAGTAACCCGGGAGAGATACTAAGGAATCAGAGACATCATGAAGGAGGAAAGTTTCTGTTAAGCAGATCACGTCTGGTTTGACAGAAGCAACCTGTTTGGAGAGATCAGTTAAGTTTGAACGAAGGCCCCGGATGTTTGAGGTCCATACCGTTAATGAAGAGGAAGGGGGAGCATCGGATACAGAACAGGGGGGAGGAGGGGTAGGGTAAGATGTGGAAGAGGTGGAAGAGGTAGGGAGAGCTGTTGAAGTTGTGTCAGAGATTTCAGAATAGCTCGGAGAAAGGGAAGGATGGGGCGGACAAAAGGTTTGATGGTGATTGGGTGAGGCACAATGAGGTGTTATTTGAGGAGGGGGAAGAGCGAGGCAGAAGGTTGGGGGAGATGGAGGTGAGAGTTGGAAGGGGGAAGAAGCGGGGAGGACGCTTTGAGGAGGGGGAGTGAGAGGGGGGAAATTGAGAAGAAATGAGGGTGGGGAGATTTGAAGGGGAGGGGTGAGGGGGGAGTTTGGGAGGGAAGGGACAAGGGGAGGGATTTGAAAGGGATGGGATATGGGGGAGATTTGGAGGGGAGGGGTTATGGGGAAGATTTGGAGGGGAGGGGTGAGATTGGATTTTAGAAAGCGTACGATTAATGGGAAACGAACATTTATTGCAAAATGAGTTTCTTGTGACCTTCGAGTTAAAAATACGTTTAAGGACGCTGGATGGAGGATGGAGTGCAGGAGAGTTTAGGGAATGTAGAAAAAAGGCACTATAGGAGATGGAATTTTTTTGGGGGATGAATAGATTTGGTGAGCAAGTCGAAAGCAGCCTTTTAAAGAAGAAGAAGAAGAAGAAAAAGGTGTTATAATATATGACGGAATACAGAACTTGAGGGGAAAGTGTAAACATTGAAGGTTAATAACAGTGAAAACTATCTGGGGAAATGGGGGAGAAACACGTGGTCGAAGAACGAACGAACGAATAAGAATGAATAAACGAACGAATAAGAATGAATAAACGAATGAGAACAAGAATAAGAACAGAGAAGGAAATGTTTTTTTTTTTTTTTTTTTTTTGAGTTGAGATTTACACAAGGAAGTAGGCTATGGGGTGAAAAGACTGGGAAAACAGAGAACGAAAGTTATTGGATCACAAACGACGGACCGCTGAGAGAAAAACAAAGCCTCAAGGTTGTACACTGTACAAGGCCTCAAGACATGACACAAATTAACACGATTTTCAATACAGGTATGAAAGATTTGCACCGAAAATCTTCCTCAGGACACAATATACGTACACACACCATAAAATAAATACAGTTATAACGAAAATACAAATGGGAACAATTACTTAACTTCGATTTCAAATCGCTCGCGATGCGGCAAAGGCCTTGCTCGCGACGCGGCAAACAGACGATTAATTTATGAAAGATAAACACCGAGAAACTTCCAAGGTGCACACTATAACTTCACACACCGAAAGATAAATACAGTTTCGACAAAATACAATTGTGAACAGACTTAACTTTGAAAACGTGGAGACCGTGTGGAGCTTCGAAAATCCCTGCCGCCGTCTCCAAGATCTCGCGAGATCTCCTGGACAGTTTGAATGTTATAGGAATAAAAGTTTAAATCCTTATGCAATATGCGGTGTAGTGACGTGTGCGAAATGCTTAAGGCTGATGCATGCATTCGGCTGGAGCGATGCAGACTTCTCAAAACTTTTTATTATTTTACAAGCACCTTCAACTTTCAAATGATGATGATGATGGTGATGAATTAAAATCCCATGAATTCCTCGAAATCTGAGGATGACCCAAATGATGGTCCTGAAATGTCATGCACTCAGGGAGAGGCAGGAGGGGGAGCAGTTGAGGATGTTGGTGAGGACGCTGGTGAGGACACTGAGAGGGTGGGGTGGGTGCTGATGGTCTTGAGGTGGAGGGAGCAGGGCTGAAGAAATGCAGATAGATGATCGTAAATTCGTTTGGCCTTTTCAAAGACATATTCTTCTGCATGTTGTCCTCGATCCATGTGCTGAGAGCCTTCTCCATCCTTTCTTTGTGGATATCACGGACATAGGTGACCACCTTCGTACTCAATACAGCGCACGCTGAAATACTCTCACGAATCGCCTTCTCGTTCTTCCATATGTAGCGAACGGTGGATTCATGACGCCATAATGCCTGCCCACAGAGGCCGCACTCTCTCCTCTCGAAAGCTGGTTGAGCAGCTCCACTTTCTGGTTCAGGCTCATCACTTCCTCTTGGTAGTCAACACATCTCCGGCACTGGTCTTGCGCTTGGGAGTCATGATTGAACGATGAGCAGAGTGTGAGTCAAAAACGCAGGTCAAAGCAACAGGATAAGAAGAATGAGCGAGAGGGCGTGCCATCATTGGCTGAGGGCATGGCATCATTGGCTGAGGGCATGGCATCATTGGCTGAGGGCATGGCATCATTGGCTGAGGGCGTGGCATCATAGGCTGAGGGCGTGGCATTATCGGCTGAGGGCGTGACATCATTGGCTGACAGCGTGGCATTATTGGCTGAGGGAGTGGCATCATTGGCTGAGGGCATGGCATCATTGGCTGAGGATGCTGCTGTGCTGCTCATGCAATATCCTCTGTCCAATGCTCATGCTGGTTTTGCTCATGCTGTGCAATATACAATGCTCATGCTGGTTAGGGCAGGAATTTGGAATTTGGCCATGGTGCTGGCGATAGCTCACCTACTCTCCGCAAAGGACACAATGGGATCCACATTCGCTAATAATTTCTGGGAGATTGGATGCCCGTTTAACATCCATCTGAGAGACGACACGCACATTGAGGAATCGCTCTGCCTGTGAAACACCAGGATGACAGTTTATAGCTGGGTTTGGATGCAAACCAAGGCTAGACAGTTTACTGGAAAGTGTGCGTACTTCTCTTCTCGGCCATCCCGTCAGCACTTGTTTCCCTGTGAAGATAATGAAACTGGGGAAAACAGTTAAGGCAAAGTAAAGACAAAGGAAATGTTTTATTGAGTTTGGGCAATATTCTGATTGATTTGTTTTGAGTTTGCCTTGTCTGTTGGAGAATGCAAATTTTGTGGCCCTGAATTTATGAAAAATTTGCCCTTCTGGGAGCATTGTAATTGAGGAGATAATGTGCCCATCCATATGATGCAGGAAGGGAGTCAGATGATGGAATGTCTTCGATGGAGAGGTCGATCGCTACTCGGCAGGCAATCCGCCCAAAAATAATGGTACCAGTGGAGCCTCAAAGTAAGTACTCTCCTAACAGTCGGCGATGTGAACACACAACTCCATAACATTGCTAAACTCTTTATTTATTTTTGTTTCGGTTATTTTTTGTAAGCAATGTGCCAGCTCTTATACAATAAGGGTGCTACTTTTTGTTGCTCTAGTTTTTTGTTTCATTTTTATTATTATTATTTCAGCCATGCTGTTCCTTCCTCATTGGGTTTTTTTTGTTTGTTTGTTTTTTGTTTGTTTTGTTGTGGTTTTTCTTTGTCCACCATATTACCAACCCTCAACCCAACACTAGTTTGTCGTCACCACCGCCGTCCCTACCCCTCGCCATCGCCCACCCCTTCATCCACCCCATCATCGGTGGGCCTAAACCTCTCCGGCCCACCAGAATACAACAGCCTTTATCCGAGGCCAGCTGGGGGGCCGGTTGACAGGGCCACCCTCAAGGGTAAGGATATTGTCAGTGATCTAATGTTATGTATATATTAGGTAAATGTGTTTCACAAAGATGTGACGTTTTGGATTTCCATGATTTGTGGTGCCACATTAATCCAACCTAACCTCCAACAGAATCAGCAGTGCGTTTACCCAATGGGGACTGTGGCTTGGCGAATGACGGAGTGGTACTCGGAGGTGGTTCTTTGGGTCCGTCTGATGAGCTGTCAAATCACATCCCACCCACGGCTGTGGTATGGCCAGGGCAACCCCTTAAAAGCTTTGTGCCTGTTGTGGTGTCTGCTCATCCTGCGTCTCCCAGCTTGGTGCTTGGCTCTGCAGGTATGGTAATCAAAGGTATATGACCTTAGATTTGTTAGTTTAATTGTTGCCTGCATAGATGCAGGTATTAGAGACCAACACTTTCATCTCCACTGTTATTACGAGGCATAACCCTTATAAGTTTATAAATACATTTGTATAATACAAGGTCACATGACACTGATTTTACGATGCGTTTTAGCCATTTTGTCTGAACTGTTCGTGCAGCCAACTTGTCTTTTGTTTTGATTTGTCGACTGCGTGGAATATTTTTTCCATACTCTCCATGCTGTTTATCTTCTTGTATCTTAAGAACTGGCATGATATTTGGAACGGACAAATGGTACAATGGCCCAGGTGGCAGTTGGAGATTTGTCCTCTCCTCTGTGTAACCGTACCACGACTCAATTGGTATTAAAACAGACATTCTGAGTTTTGGTATTCCTGGCTTTTATCCGGAGTGCTCTCCTTGCCGTTACATAATATTTAGATTGATCCTTATGAGCCATTATGAAGAGATTGTCAATCATCAATACTAACACCAAAACGGTGATTTTCCTGAAAGTTCAAATGTTTATGAGGTACTTTAAAATAATTTATGTTCTTCAAAAGCACTTTTTTCCATGACACCATGCCAGTGGTTCCATATAATTACTTATTGCTTTTCCAAAAATTGGTGCTAGGTTCTTCTGTGCACGATACATGGATTGAATGGCCTTAATGACACCACTAAAGCGCGGCGTTACGCACGCTGCTTGCGAGCAAGGAGGAAGCGGACAAGCGGTAACTTATAAGCGTCTTTATTTCAGGAGCTCACTGTAACACTAAGCTGCTCAGGGCTGCGCACCCCGTGTATATCGTGAGGCCACGCCTCTCTCCCTGGCGTGGCCCATCCCCACTTGGTGTGCGGGGTGATGTCACCACGTCAGTGCTTTCGTGTCCGCCACACGCGCCCCCCCAGAATACCCGCGCACCTGAAGGGTCAGTTTGCGGGGCAAACAGATGACCCGGCCGAAGTGCCCCCTGGCGACTGGCGGCGTCTGGGATGCAGGGATGCCATCTGGGATGCCTCCGGCTGCAGGACCGGGGGGCGGCGGGGCTGGGCGGTGCCGGGGGTCTGCCCGCAGGGGGGTGGCCCCGACGCGGGGGTCGGGCCACTGGCGGTGGATGGTCCACGTCGAGGTGGGCCGGCTTGAGGCGGTCTACAGAAACGCGGTCAGGAGTACCGCCGATGTCCAGGGTGAAGTGCTTTCGTGTCCGCCACACCACTCTCATTTGGGGTGTAGGTAAAGCTTCGGCAGGTTTGGTATGGGGGAGCAGGAGTGAAAGAGTTAACTAAAGAAATGGTGGACGGTATTACATCACCATTATAAATGGTGATGAGGCTTTACCCAACAGGGTTGGTGTGGTGGCACAGCCAAGTAAATGAGTGAACCAGAAAAAGAGTGATCGGTGTTAATGTCACCATTCGTTAATGTCAGCAGGGTTGGTGTGGAGAAGCCGTCACCGTCAGTTCGGCTACTGTAGGCAGGGCTGGTTATTGTTGTTGTTGTTGTTGTTGTTGTTGTTTTTGTTGTCACCTCGGTCCTTAGTAAAGTTAAACAAACAGTGGAACTCAAGTATCTAGCAACATCCACCAGCCGCTCCCAGTGATCTAGTGTAGAAAAGATGTTGAAGAGGTGTCTTTGTTGAACCAGAGGAGCAGCTAGTCATAATGTGTGTGTGGTGGTTCATGGATCAGATAGACAGATGGGACATGTTGGGTTGAGTGTGGGTTGGATCCTATGTTGATATTGTATAAGTGAGAGGTGGGGCAGGACTTGTGTGGTTGAACAGGCAGGCACCACCTTATCATTTGTTTACTGCTGAAGCAGCTATGGTAAGATTCAACGTTCATATATGGGGCTCATGAAATGTTGGTAGTTTGATGGGAAAGGGTACTCTCGACAGGGCTCGTTGTTGTTGAGAGGATATAGGATTGTAAATCAAAAGAAGAGTGTGGAGAGCTTGTTTGCAAGAGACCAAATGGACAGGAATTAGTGAAAGGAAGCTAGGTAAAGGATGTAAAGGTCTTTACGCTGAAGATGATGATGTAGTAGTTGTAGTAGTAGTAGTAGTAGTCGTAGTAGTCGTCGTCGTCGTCGTCGTCGTCGTCGTAGTCGTCGTCGTAAGAGTCGTCGTCATATTAGTCGTCGTAATAGTCGTAGTAGTAGTCGTCGTAGTGGTCGTCGTCGTCTATTGTGCATGATAGAAGGTTGGTTATCTGAGTTGGAGAGGACGTTTAACTTCTGCAGTGCTAACACCATTGTTTTACCTTTTTGCTTGATGCTGATATACTATGGCGAAGTTAAGGCCACCTGTCATCCCAACCATTTTGGAAAGGTGAGGCCAGCAATATTGAGAGTTGGCAATTGACATTAATTAATCTCCAATCAACATGTGTCAACAATTGTGTCAATCTGCAATCAACAACATGTGTCAATCTCCAATCAACAATTGTGTCAATCTGCAATCAACAACATGTGCCAATCTCCAATCAACAATTGTGTCAATCTGCAATCAACAACATGTGCCAATCTCCAATCAACAATTGTGTCAATCTGCAATCAACAACATGTGTCAATCTCCAATCAACAATTGTGTCAATCTGCAATCAACAACATGTGCCAATCTCCAATCAACAATTGTGTCAATCTGCAATCAACAACATGTGCCAATCTCCAATCAACAATTGTGTCAATCTGCAATCAACAACATGTGTCAATCTCCAATCGACAATTGTGTCAATCTGCAATCAACAACATGTGTCAATCTCCAATCAACAATTGTGTCAATCTGCAATCAACAACATGTGCCAATCTCCAATCAACAATTGTGTCAATCTGCAATCAACAACATGTGTCAATCTCCAATCAACAATTGTGTCAATCTGCAATCAACAACATGTGCCAATCTCCAATCAACAATTGTGTCAATCTGCAATCAACAACATGTGCCAATCTCCAATCAACAATTGTGTCAATCTGCAATCAACAACATGTGTCAATCTCCAATCGACAATTGTGTCAATCTGCAATCAACAACATGTGCCAATCTCAAATCAACAATTGTGTCCTTGCTTGCAAAATTGCAGAATTAATTTTTTTATCACCGCATTTATCTTGCCAATGAAGAATCTGCTATTTAGGATTTGTCAGTATTTTGATAGAAGCAACAATTGTACATTCGTACAGAAATTTTGTACATTGTGAAATTTGAATTTTTGAAACTAAGGGGTTAGAAAAATAAGTGTAGCGAGGAAAATGTTTCACCTACCACAGCCCCTCTTGATTTAATGGATTTTGAGATTAGGGTTGACACCTTTTAGGTGGCCCGTGTGCTCTCGTAGCTTAGAACTTTCTTCTTTAACAGAGATGTATTTAGAGTGAAGTTGTCTTCTTGTTATATCTGCCATGGGAGGGGTGGTGTTGCCATTAACATTAGGTAGGAAGGCATTGTTCAGTTTCACGTTCTCTATAGACAAAGCCAGGGGCCAGGCAAGGTAAGAAGAAACAGGATATTTTTGGACTCTTCCATCACGTGTGGGCTGAACACCCCACCCGGCGGCCAACAATCATCCGGGCCTTACTGGTGATGACATTGTGTTCGAGTGACATGCTCTGTAGTGAAATTATACCGAAGGGTGAACCCAGGGAGTGCTCGCTTATCCCACTAAAAGGGGCGTCTATAAGACCCGGGACAACCGCGGGGCACGGACACTCCAGCGGCACTTACTGTGACATAGTCCTGTAGTTTGAATGGTATGTATGCCCCTATATGCTGCGCCTGTTTTGTTTCACCTATTGATATCGGACATTGCCCATGTAATACTCTGATTCTAATGTCTGTTGCATGAATGTATTTTACAGGATGTTACTACAGATCTAAATGATATTAAACCTACCCAAGGGACAAGTCGTGTCTGTGCTTGATTTTCACGACATTTAATATCATTTAGATCGACGAAATGACTGAACACAAGATGATCATGGTACCGATTCTCGATGCCGACGCTCAAGCCGAGGGGTCGAGATCGGAGTTCACCCACTGGCTCAAAACGCTGGAGTATTACTTCGCCGCTCATGAAACAGAGCCCACCGCCGCGGTGAAGCTGTACGTGTTACAGTCGAAGGTCCATCACAGCGTTTACCGGAGCATTGCTCGATTTGAGACGTACGCTACGGCTCTGGCTGAGCTAAAGTGACTATACATAAAGAAACGGAGCGCCGTGCACGGCCGGCATCAACTCTCCCAGCGGCGACAACAACCATCGGAATAGATCGATCGCTACGCGCAGGAGCTGCGTTACCTATTGGCGGACTGCGTCCAAGAGGTACGGACCCATGAGCAAGTTCAGGATGACCTTCTCTGAGATTCTTTCGTCTCTGGAATTAATTCTGGAGTCTTGAGGCTCCGACTCTTGGAGACCGCGGAGCTGACATTTACGGAGGCACTACGGCTGGCACGCGTCTTTACAGATGCCCGTGAACAATCCACCGCTTATGACCACCCACGAGTCGTGGCGGGGACTTCTCAACTCGCGCGACCGGAGAGGGTTACCGCCAAGGATATGGGGGCGGACCCGACCACCACGGCCGGGTCTCTGGGTGCTCCTGAAGCGGACTCCGCTTCCGGCCTAACTGCTGCTGCCGCTGCCCGGCCACGGCCTGACCGGTACGCAAAGTGTTATTTTTGTGGGAATCGGCAGCACCCTAGATCTGAATGCCCGGCTCGGGAGGCCATATGCCATCTATGCTCCACCAAGGGCCATTTTGCAAAGGTCTGCAGGAAGGCCGCACAGAGCACGCGCACCCGCGCGACCTTGAATGGGCTTATCGCTGAGCCAACAGATCGAGCACCGGACGGGGCGCCTCACTCGGCTTTGATGAGCAGACCTCCTTCTCGCGGGCCTCTGGCTGCACGCACGACCTTGGTGAGATACACCGGGCCGCCGAAACAAATGGCGCGAACGCGACCGGCCGCGGAGCGACCGACCTTGACTGGCGTTCGAACGCCTCCTTCAAACAAGCGACATGCTCCTGCTTTGGAAACTCCTCTTGATGTGCGGCAAATGCAGCACGTGACTCGAGCGCCATCTGACGGCGGCTCTTACGAATTACACGCACTCACTCCGGCATATGAAACTGCAGATGAGGCAACTATGCGCTTGTCATGAGGATCCTCCACGGGCTGCCCAAACGACCGGCAAACTGCAGCCGGCGTGGGAACGTCCTCTGACAGAGGGTATTACGATTTATATGCTCCTGCTGAGGCCCAACCTGCCAACGATGCCCCGGGCTGCCCGAACGACCAGAAGATTGCAGCCGGAGTGGGATCCACTCGCGAGGCGCGATCTTCTCTCCCGGCCGGTACAATACCTGCCGGGTCTGCCGGCCTTGCGCAGGCCATCATTCCGCTCAAGGTCGCGGGCGTTTTTGCGCAAGCTTTGATTGACACGGGGTCTACGGATAGTTTTATCGATCAACGACTAGTGCATCAACATGGGTGGCCGGTTCTCGGGACAACACGACGGATCTTCATGGCCTCCCAAGGACTTCGGCTGAGCACAAAAGGGGCATGTCGATTGAAACTTGTGATAAAGGGACGCACGTTCCCAGACGTGTATCTCATGGTATTACCTGCTTTATGTGCCGACGTTCTGTTAGGACTTGATTTCCTTAAGCGACATGGACGTTTGGAAATAGACTTCGGTGGGCTGGACACGCTTGCTGTGTGCGCCCTTGCTCAGATGGATGTGGAGCCTCTCTCGCTGTTCCCCAACCTGACCACTGATTGTACCCCTGTAGCCGTAAAATCGCGGCGCTACTCTCGCGCAGACGCGCAATTCATTGCGGAAGAAACGGCCCAGCTCTTAAAGGACGGTATTATAGAACCCAGTAGGTCGCCGTGGCGGGCCCAAGTCTTAGTGGTGCAAAGTGAGGCCCACCGCCGGCGCATGGTAATCGACTACTCACAGACGATTAATCGATTTACCCAGCTGGATGCCTACCCCTTACCGGGGATGGATGCCCTGGTACGCCAGGTGGCCCTGTAATCCGTTTATAGCACTCTCGATCTGCGTAGTGCGTATCATCAGGTCCCCATCTCTAGGGCTGATCGCGTCTTTACAGCCTTTGAATCGGGTCAGCGGTTGTACCAGTTCACTCGACTCCCTTTTGGGGTAACTAACGGGGTCACTTGTTTTCAGAGGGCTATGGATGACCTCGTTGCGAAGGAGAACTTGACCGATGTCTTTGTCTATCTGGACAATCTTACAGTTTGTGGGTATGACCAGGAGCATCACGACGCTAATCTGAAGCGCTTTCTCGAGGTCGCGCGGAAATATCGCCTAACCATGAATGCGGCTAAGTGTCGTTACTCTCTACGCACGGTAGATCTTTTGGGGTACACCGTGACCCATGGCTCTGTCTCTCCGGATAAGGAGCGTCTGCGACCTTTGCTCGATATGGCTCCGCCTAGCGATCGGGCTTCGCTGAAACACGCTCTTGGGCTGTTCGCCCACTATTCAAAGTGGGTGCAAAATTTCTCCGCGAAGCTCCGCCCCCTCGTGGCCTGCGACACGTTCCCCATGGGCCCGGCCGCCATGGCGGCCTTCGAGGGCCTTAAAGCCGACATCGCTGGCGCCGCTGTAGCGACGATTGACGAGAGTGCCTCTTTCGTCTTGGAAAGTGATGCCTCAGATCATGCAATAGCGGCGACTCTCTCCCAAGGGGGACGCCCTGTGGCTTTCTTTTTGCGGACTCTCACCTCCGCCGAGCAGAGGCATTGGTCTGTTGAAAAGGAAGCGTACGCGATCGTCGAATCAATTCGGCGATGGCGGCCGTACCTGCTTGGGCGCTGGGTGGTGTTTCCAAATCGTCACGGACCAACAAAGCGTTGCATTTATGTACGACACCTTACATGCTCAGCGCATTAAGAATGAGAAAATCACCCGTTGGCGTATCGAACTCGCCGACTTCTGCTACACCATCAAATACCGCCCGGGGACGGATAACCTGGTCGCCGACGCCTTATCGAGGCCGGCCACTTGCGCGGGGGTTGTAACTTTGGAGGGACTGCACGTTTTGCACGGCACTATGTGTCATCCCGGGGTGGCACGTTTCGCCATTTTGTGCGCAGTGGTAATCTGCCGTACTCGATTGAGGACATCCACCGAATCTGCCGTGATTGCACTATCTGTGCGGAGCTCAAACCGCGTTTTTACAACCCTCCTATGGTTAGGGCTACTGGACCGTGGGAGCGCTTGGCGATGGACTTCAAAGGGCCGCTGCCAGTGTCGAGTAACTCGTTATCTGCTCACTATCGTTGATGAGTATTCACGATTCCCCTTTGCTTATACGTGCGGGGATATGTCGGCTGCCACGGTTATCCGGTGCCTGCAGAATTTGTTTTCTATGTTTGGGTATCCGGCCTACGTGCATACCGATCGGGGTGCGGTGTTCCTGTCTCAGGAGGTGAGGGGCTACTTGCTCCAGAATAATGTCGCTTCGAGCTACACCACCCCGTACTGGCCCCAGGCGAATGGGCAGATCGAACGCTTTAATGGGATTATATGGAGGGCCGTCATGCTAAGCCTCCGGACCCTCGGCCGAGGCCTCGATAAATGGGCGTGGTCGCTACCTGCAGCTCTAAACTCGATCCGGGCTCTCCTATGTACCGCCACCAACCAGACTCCTCACGAAAGACTGTTCCACCACCCTAGAAGCTCGGGTAGTATCCAATCTTTACCCAGCTGGCTCGCTGAGCCGGGGCCCGCCTATCTCAAATGAGCGGTTCGCGCTAGCAAGTACGACCCCCTTGTTGATAAGGTGCGGGTCCTCCAGGCTAATCCCGAGCATGCTCGTGTGTTAACGGCGGACGGCCGCGAGTCTACTGTCTCTGTACGCCATCTCGCCCCTTGTGGGGACGACGACAGGGATATCGACGAACCCATCTACGAGTCTATGGACTCTACCGAAGCTTCCTCTATGGAACTACTACCGTCACTTCCGTCGTCACCCACTCCCTTGCCAGAAGGCGCTGGGGCGCCCCCTCCGACACCCACCTCCGGCAGCTATTCCGATGCGGGGGACTCCGGGCTTGGGGACGCCGTACCCGGTAGTTTCCGAACACGAACTGGCAGGGTAGTTTGCCGCCCCGACCGCTACGGGTGGACCGACTGACGTGGATTGACGTGGCCCTTTCGATTATTGCTGACGCTTGCTTGCAACCTGCCGAGCGGCAGTATAGTTCTAACGGCGGGGAGAATGTAGTGAAATTATACCGAAGGTGAACCCAGGGAGTGCTCGCTTATCCCACTAAAAGGGGCGTCTATAAGACCCGGGACAACCGCGGGGCACGGACACTCCAGTGGCACTTACTGTGACATAGTCCTGTAGTTTGAATGGTATGTATGCCCCTATATGCTGCGCCTGTTTTGTTTCACCTATTGATATCGGACATTGCCCATGTAATACTCTGATTCTAATGTCTGTTGCATGAATGTATTTTACAGGATGTTACTACAGATCTAAATGATATTAAACCTACCCAAGGGACAAGTCGTGTCTGTGCTTGATTTTCACGACATGCTCCATCATTGGCCGGTCCCAGATTGTGAGCAAAGCATGCTTGTTAGTGGCCTCGGGGGAAGGTGATAAAGCTACTGCTCACAGGGGTGGGAAATCAGTTGCAATTGGGACAAGAACGGCACTTGGAGAGCGCAATGTCTTGCCTCGAGCATTAATTTTAAACAAAAATACCATTGTTAACTGAACACGCTACTCTTATGACTCACTGCTAGTAGGACCCATATACCCATATCATCCATGCACTCTATTATGTCACATAGTTTATTGCATGGGTCATAAACTTAATTCTTCACTCACATTGGGTCATAGATCAGATATATAAAGTTACAGATGTTTGGTTAAGGATTTCAATTCGACCAATTATGGCTGGAATACCACTTCACTGATGACATCATCTTTATCACCCGATATGCCCCCATGGGGAGTTCATGACATGCAAAGTTTAAATTTTTTTCGTTGAGCGTTTTCGGAGAAAATGATGTCCAATTTTCTTTTTCCTTTAATCCAATATGGCTGCCATACCATGTGACCTAAAACATCAGAGTTAGCAATGAAATATTCTCTATAGGGAGTCACTCCTATGTTTAAAGTTTTGTATCGATTGGAGAAGCGGTGTGTCCGTGATAGGTTTTTGTTACCGTGATAACTCAAAAACGGCTTAAGGGAATTAGGTCAAACTTGTTACATGTACAGGATGTATAATGATGTAAAGATAAACAGATTAGATTATGGAGTCAAAAGGTCAGATGTCCTGTTAGGTAAAAATTTTGTTGCTGCGCTAACTTATGAACCAGTGATGGGATTTTGACCAAACTTGGTATGAGTACATATTATGATGCAAAGATGAAGTCATTCGATTATGGCATCAAAGGTCAGAGGTCATATCAGGTAAAAATGTGATATTTGAGAACAGCTGAGGGGATTTAAATCAAACTTGGTTCAAGTATGTCTTATGATGTAATAATATGGGCTGAGGCATATCTGTCGAAGAGTACCATTCTAGTTTTCCTTTAATCCTAATATATTAATCGAATATTAATCGAATTAATCGAATTAATCGAATCCTAATATATTTTCCTAATAAAATAATCGAATGACTCTGATTCTGCAACTGGACCCGACGGCATCAGCCCACGGGTCCTAAAATCCTGCTCTGCTGCTCTATCTCACCCTCTCTCTGTTCTCTTCACCCTCTCTTTTGCTCAAGGTCAACTGCCATCTGCTTGGAAATCAGCCAACATCACCGCTTTGCACAAAAAAGGTGCAAAAACAGATCCTAGCAACTACAGACCAATCAGCCTTCTCCCAATTATCAGCAAAGTCATGGAATCCATCATTGCTTCGGATATGAAATCTTTCCTCTTCTCCAATGGCTTGATCTCTGATCATCAATTTGGTTTCAGACCAGGTCACTCTACTCTGGACATGCTGCTTCTGCTGTCTCAACAATGGATGGAGGTCCTCAATGCCAAACAGGAAATTAGAGCTGTCTCCCTCGACATATCACGTGCCTTCGACACGGTCTGGCACCCCGCTCTGCTCACCAAACTCTCCTCCTTTGGTATCCATGGAAATCTCCACGCATGGCTGGCGGACTTCCTCTCTAGTCGTCGTCAACGTGTGGCCCTGAATGGGTTTCTCTCATCTCCTCTTCCTGTTCAGGCTGGAGTTCCCCAAGGCATTGTTCTGGGCCCCGTGCTTTTTCTGGTCTTCATCAATGATCTCTCTGACTCTCTCGAAAATCCTCTCTATCTCTTTGCTGATGACTCCACTCTCTGCCGCTCCATTCCTCTTCCCTCAGATCGGCAGTCTGCTGCCTCCTCACTCTCTGAAGACCTGGACAAAATCACAGACTGGTCAAACAAGTGGAACATGTCTTTCAATCCTGACAAATCTCACACTCTTACTATGTCTCTCCGAAAAGATCGACTGGACAACCCTCCCATCTACTTTCTCAACAATCCTCTCCAAGAAGTTCTGTCGCTCAAGATTTTGGGTCTCACTATCTGCCATGATCTTTCTTGGGAAAACCACATTTCCAAGCTGGCCTCCAAAGCCATCGCCGACTGGGCATCCTCCGTCGTGCGAAGTCCTTCCTCGGCACACCTGAGCTCCTCACCACATACAAGGCTTTCATCCGCAGCTCAATGGAATACTGTTCTCCCCTATGGGCCGGTGCTCCTGCCTCACACCTAGCTCGACTTCACGCTGTTGAAACCAAAGCTTTTTTTTTTTTTTTTTTTTTTTTTTTTTTTTAATACAAGATCGAGGCTCGTGAAAGAGCGAACATTAATCACACAGAAAGACAAACAGACACATAAAACAAATAACATCGGGAGCGGTAGACAAGATGGGGAGAGAGGGGGAAGGACACAAACACAACATTTGAGAGCAGGGACCGAGAGACATGGAGACATCGAGAGATCTGTGGGAGGGAGAGGGCTTTGGGGGGGAGGCATGTGAAGGGGGGGAGGCATGTTTTGAAGGGGGGGGGGGGGGTGGGAGAGGACATATGGACACTGCCAGGATTTCCAGGAAATAAGTTGGAATTTCAAACAAGGTGGATCTGGGGTGAATTAGTGGGGGTAGAAAAGATCAAGGTTATGGATGGGGGAAGATAAGAGATGGTGGTGAACAGCTGTTTTAAAGACCTGGAGGGAGGAGAGGGATTGAAGGGAGTGTGGGAGTTTGTTCCACAGGCGGGAGAAAAGAGGAATGAAAGAGTGAAGGTGAGCAGAGAGCCGAGATTTCGGCAGTTTAACCATCAGAGGGTTGCTGGCAGATCTTGTGCGACCTGTAGGAATATTTGGGGGACAGAGCACAGAGAGAGCTGGGGGAGCAAGGCCGGAGAGGAGTCGGTAGAAGACAGAAAGACCACCTACCTGCCTGCGGTGAGTGAGTGAAAGGCCCTCAGAGATAGCTTCATCGCGGGAGATTCCAATGATTTTGAAAGCTTTGGATTCAACAGCGTGAAGCCGAGCCAGGTGTGAGGCAGGAGCACCAGCCCATAGGGGAGAACAGTATTCCATAGGAGCTGCGGATGAAAGCCTTGTATGTGGTGAGGAGCTCAGGTGTGCCGAGGAAGGACTTCGCACGACGGAGGATGCCCAGTCGGCGACTGGCTTTGGAGGCCAGCTTGGAAATGTGGTTTTCCCAAGAAAGATCATGGCAGATAGTGAGACCCAAAAGCTTGAGTGACAGAACTTCTTGGAGAGGATTGTTGAGAAAGTAGATGGGAGGGTTGTCCAGTCGATCTTTTCGGAGAGACATAGTAAGAGAGTGAGATTTGGCAGGATTGAAAGACATGTTCCACTTGTTTGACCAGTCTGTGATTTTGTCCAGGTCTTCAGAGAGTGAGGAGGCTGCAGACTGCCGATCTGAGGGAAGAGGAATGGAGCGGCAGAGAGTGGAGTCATCAGCAAAGAGATAGAGAGGATTTTCCAGAGAGTCAGAGAGATCATTGATAAAGACCAGAAAAAGCACAGGGCCCAGCACACTTCCTTGGGGAACTCCAGCCTGAACAGGAAGGGGAGATGAGAGAAATCCATTCAGGGCCACACGTTGACTACGACCAGAGAGGAAGTCCGCAAGCCATGCATGGAGATTTCCATGGATACTTTCATGCAAAGCTTTCAGAATTATTGGAATCTCCCGCGATGAAGCTATCTCTGAGGGCCTTTCACTCACTCACCGCAGGCAGGTAGGTGGTCTTTCTGTCTTCTACCGACTCCTCTCCGGCCTTGCACCCCCAGCTCTCTCTGTGCTCTGTCCCCCAAATATTCCTACAGGTCGCACAAGATCTGCCAGCAACCCTCTGATGGTTAAACTGCCGAAATCTCGGCTCTCTGCTCACCTTCACTCTTTCATTCCTCTTTTCTCCCGCCTCTGGAACAAACTCCCTCACTCCCTTCAATCCCACTCCTCCCTCCAGGTCTTTAAAACAGCTGTTCACCACCATCTCTTATCTTCCCCCATCCAAAACCTTGATCTTTTCTACCCCCGCTAATTCACCCCAGATCCACCTTGTTTGAAATTCCAACTTCTTTCCTGGAAGTCCTGGCAGTGTCCATATGTTTTATACCTCTCCCATCGCCCCCTTCCCATGCCCCCCCCCCCCAAAGCCCTCGCCCTCTCTCAGATCTCTCGATGTCTCCATGTCTCTCCGTCCCTGCTCTCAAATGTTGTGTTTGTGTCCTTCCCCCTCTCTCCCCATCTTGTCTACCGCTCCCGATGTTATATGTTTTATGTGTCGGTTTGTCTTTCTGTGTGATTAATGTTCGCTCTTTCACGAGCCTCGATCTTGTATACAAAAAAAAAAAAAAAATCCAATATAACTGCCATACCATGTGACCTGTGATGTCATAGTTAACAACACAATATTCTCCATGGGGAGTCCCTCCTATGTTTAAAGTTTCACATTGATCAGAAAAGAGGTTGCAGAGAAAACTATTTTTATCCCCATCGGACCATTTTATCCCCAAAACCATCCCCTTCGGACGAGACTAATAAACTGTGGTTGAACTTGTCCGTTTGGGAGGACGCGGCATCCTGTTGGAGTCCGGACCAACACATGCTGTTCTCTTCTCTTCTTTGGAGTTTCGCCCTGGGGATTGTCTCTCCTCATCTGAGTTTAGTGTACCCCACGGCGGCCCATTGTTCTCTCTGGTCACGGCCACCTGGATGCAGATCTAGCCTATCAGTGGTCTACAAAATGTAAAATGTTCAGCCTGGCAGAGGTATGCACTCTACAGAGTGCTATTCTCATTGTTTCCTGTCTCCATTGCTGATACGCATGTGAAGGCGATTATTGACGGAGGATGAGTAAAGCTAGCTAGTCTTTATTTAATGGTACATGAACGACTTCCAGATCCTCGAGTCATTCCATTGTTTTATGGACGGTCACTCCGGCCACTTTTCTGTGTTGTGCTTCACAGATAGGTGATCACTCACTGTATTAAATGTGTGGGTCTTTCTTTGATTAAAATCAAGCAACATTCCTTAATTCAATGCATTGTTTTGTTAACTAGGCTTTCCTTGTTGTGCTGAAGTTTGAACCGAGCAACATCCTTTCTCATTATCATGCTTGGCATGCCACAGCCGGGTAATATATATTCCGTGCCAGGCAGGAACGCTGATGGTGATCTTTTAAAGTAGAGCAGTCATACGTATCCACCCCCTCTCCGCCATCCCCAGCTCCCTCTCCCCCATGCAATAAATCTCTGTACATTGAGACTTGAACAGTTGCTTTTTATAGGCAACTGAGGAAAGGAGGAATCAAATAGTCACAGATACATGGGTATTGGAGGAAAAAAAGCAAAACAGAGTTTCTGGTTTGGTAAAAACCCATATTTTTATCTTTTTATTTATATTGCCAAATCCATACATGTCATGGCATGAAGCAAATGTGTTCAAACCCAAAGACTCTAAACTTTCCTGAGCAGGATCTGTGCTCATCTGATCTTGTGTATGAAAAATTGCAGCTCACAGATATAAGTAAGTTGGACAGCCAAGTCACAGAACTCTGTTATGTGGATTGCCCTAAATATTTCATCAAGTTTCCGTAGGTGACACTCACTCACAATGTGATGAATAGTTTGATCTGGGTGACCACAGTCACATGCTTGACTGTCTTTGAAATCCCATTTGTGGGGGTGGTGTGATGTCCTTGCATGGAGAGTGTGGATCCTGTTGATCGCAGATCGCAGATGTCTGATCTTGCATCAATGCCAATAAGTCAAAACATTATAATACAACACGAAAATATTTTAAGTTCACAAAACATTATGTCTATGTCATGTATTGATGACATTTGTAGGAAAACGAATTTTTCATAAAATGGAAAGGTGAAGGAGCTATTAGTCTAGTCAAATTTCTGGGAAACGTGAATTCATGAGGCATTTTTGAGTAAAAGCAAGCAAACCACTTTTTCTGGGGTAGTTTTTCGTGCTGAATACGAATCTGTTGTTTGCCAAGCCCAAAAATGCGTAATTAGGTCACTAAGCAAGGTCAAAGGTCAATGAGTGCAAAATTCAAAATTTTTGAAAAAATGTTTTATTTTACATCACCTATCTGTACATTTCAATTATTTTACAGTATTTTGTCTGGTAAGGTTACTACAGCTTTTCACAATTATGAAAGTAAAGGGAATTGTGAAGGGAAAAAATCAGATTTTTGTGAATATATCCGTAATGAAGCATCTTTTCGTTTTTTGACATACTGTTTTAATTCACTTGAATTGTTGCCTTAAATACCATCAGTGAAGTGGTTTACCTGAGTCCTATATAATAGCAAGATTGTTTTCTACACTAAATGTCAATATTTGACTAATTAGCCACTTAATTAAGGCTAACGGTCACAAGGCGCAAAGTGCACTTACATGGCACAAGGTGCAAAATGCACTTCATGGCAAACATGTTTGGAGTGCAGGCAGTTGATCATTATCACATGTATTCTTAATTAATCCTGAATCAATTGCAGTCTGTCAGACTGATTGGCTGGAAGGAGGAGCCATCCAGGGGAATGCCAATTAGCTTAACTGTGTAAGCTCTGACCCCCCCCCCCCCCTACTTTGGCCTGTTTCGACATGGTGTTTCACTGGCATTGCACTTGCAGGCCTCAGTGCAGAACTGTTTCCCCCACTTCCGACAAGAGCAACTATCAGAACTGCAACCTTTCTTGCAACCACACTGAGTAAGTTCTCGGCATCCCTTTGGAATTGACGGTAAAGTTGTAAGAACCGGTGACAACTTGTCATCAACGAGTTTCCATCCACAATCAGTCGGCGGTGGCAGATCTGTCATTGGATTACTGGCCTCTCTCCAAATGAAACTTTGGTAGTTTGCACGCTCTATGTGGAACTTTGCTGCATCACTAGATGGAGGTAGGGTCTCCGTTGCATGGCATTTGTTGAACAGTTTAATGCGGGCTTGATTACAGTTCTCAGATGGTTCCTTGTAGATATGGCAAATAAACTTTTCAGCATCTTCTGTGACCTTCTTTGATGGTGTCGGAAACTGCTGTTGTTGGATCTTTTCAACTGCTGTTGGTATATCCAACGTTGACGTATTGGATGGTTTGATGTCTCCAAGACCGCTTTCAGCAGATGGCCCCCTCTGCCAGGCAGCTAACTGAGTAGCGTGAAATGTATTTTTGCCATCTAGGGTAGAGTCATTGATGTCAATATTGTCGCCAGAAAAATGCACAAATCGTCCCGAAACCAGGTTGCTGGTAACAACTGCCCCAGTTTCTTGATCAAGCGCTTTCAGAGTGTTTTCAGCCATGGCAGTGTCATACCTAAGAACCCGGTTATAGCTGATTATGTGCCCAGCATTATGGAATAGCTCAACTAATTTCTTTGATCGAGTTGACTGGTGCAGCGTCATACCCATTCCAACGTGTTTAGGCGGTGCCTTCTTGTCTCCACATACACCATAGACCATGTCTTGTCCAATGCTAAGGACCCTTGTCTTCTTCACCCAACCAGTTTCAGACATCTCACTTTCGTCAAACTCAGCATCGACACTACTTTGGCCTCCAAGCAAGATATTCACAAACATGAGTACAGATGGTGGTACACTTGCCAACTCTGCTTTTTCGCTTACATCGCAACCTTCGAATGCAGGATGTGACATGATATCACTGCGGAGTTGCAGAGCAACGTGCACTAAAGACAGAAAATGATCATCCTGTTGTCTAAATATGGGAATATAGTCTGCACTGTTCTGACCGCACACCATTTCTGAAAGAGGTATGTGACTGAAATGTCGTGGAAGAAGCAAAGTTTGTTTCTCTGAAGGCGCCAAATTTCTTAACACAAGAAATTCATAAATGTCCCCAATGCAATTCGACAAAGTTTCTTTAAAAGTCCCCAGTCTACTAAGATACGATGTAGGAATTGTGCCGTCGCACTCACTGGCTAACTCTTTGTACCTCTCGAACACTGCAGATAGTTCAAATACGTGCCCTTTCTCAGCAGAGTGACGCAGCTCTTGACACAACCATGATATCGCCATGTCTGCTGATTTGCTTTCAGTTTCCGCCCTTTTGACATCCCTAAAGAATTTACTAAGACAGTTAACATGGTAACATGCCTCAGCTGAGATTAAATCATTCTCATTTGCAGTACGGACTAAGATGTTATATACAAATTTAGCTTTTTCCGTAATTTCATTACTCATTTTGAAGGTTGTGACACGACTTGTCTTCTGCTTCTTGTCAAAGTTCTGGCAGAACATACACAATGTCCAGTTCATCTTAGTAGTACTACTGCGTAAAAACGGACATGCTTCAGCCGAAACACTCTTTCTTTCAGGATCTTTTTCGTTTTTCGATTGTTCCTTGGCTAGCTTAGCATTTATTTTCCCCTTGTGTGTGTATGCAGAGTAACATAGCTTATGCCATTTAAGTTTGGGGAGACTTTCTGGAGGCTCTGCAAAGAGAGTCGAAAGCCTGTCCACGGCTGATCGAAATTCATAGTGTCTCAGTTTGCATCGGAGCTCGGTCGCCTCTCTGATGGCAGCAATACCCTGGTTTGTCTGGTTGAAAATCGTATCTTTGACCTGGCTAGTTCCCTGACAAATGATACAAAGTTCAAACGACACATCCTCACGCTGTCGCTTGAGGCTGGCAATAGGTTCCATGGTTGGCCTGAGGGGAGAAACAGAAACCAAACTAAGCACCAGGCACGCATGTTCTGACCATGAAAACTACAACGTTGTATGATATACTGCAACAGCCCTTAAGTGATCGAATAAGCGCAGGCAGTGTTGGCCCGGGTTTTAATCTTATTCTCAAAGACACAAAGTAAAGCTTCTTCAAGACAAAACATCTAACCGATATCACTAATTCATTAGTGGTAGATGCATTAGGCACTCATCGTCAATGCCCATGCCCTGCCTGTCTTTTTGCTACTGTTAGGTAAATGTACATGTATGTAGGCCTGCCTATGATGTGAGATGTCAAGCATACATTACACATTTGTATGTACATGTATCTCACCAAAGAAGAATGCATTCCTTTACTTTCATTTGATTTTATATTTCATTTTTTAACAATCTTAAAAAGACCCTTACCTGTACTCCTGAAATGTTTAATGCCTGATGCCTAGGGTACGAACTAGATGGCTTATGCTAGGCTATTAGATTCATTCTTCATCATTAAGGGTCTATTGAAGAACACCCTGCTCTGTCTGAATGGAAATGATTTGACAAACATGGCAAATGCATTGGGGTCAGAAAGATGAAGCCACTTTCACTGTTGAGTGAAAGGGATGGTTTCAAGTGCAAGTAACTGTTACGTCATTGCAAGACTTTCGCACTCATTGACCTTTGACCTATGTTGTTTACCGGTGACATTTAGATTCTGTCTTTATAAAATCTATCTCTAGACCATCAATAGGAGCATAAAAACTCTGCCCCATTGTGCATTTAGAGGTTAAACTGCAAGCAAATTACGCAAAAACTAATTGTTGCCCCTTACAGAGATAAAGGCAAATGAGCATAGATGTGTCCTCACGTTTTCCTTTAAAAATAAGATTTTGAAAAGCTTTAGCAACCTTACTAGACAAAATATTGTAAAATAATTGAAATGTACAGATAGGGGATGTAAAATAAAGCATTTTTTCAAAAAAATTGAATTTTGCACTCATTGACTTTGACCTTGATTAGTGACCTAATTACGCATTTTTGGGCTTGGCAAACAACAGATTCATATTCAGCATGAAAAACTACCCCAGAAAAAGTGGTTTGTTTGCTTTTACTCAAAAATGCCTCAATCATTCTATAAAGGCACATTTTCAGATTTTTTGACTAGGCTATATGCTCCGACGCGAGTCGAAAGGATTGACGCGACAAAAGACGGAAATTCGTCCGAGTTGCTTTATTGCACGAATCAAGCTCAGGTACTCTGAAAAGCCAGTTTATCGGGCAGCAATATATATACACATCATGCCGGAGCGTTTGCCCGGGAAAGGCGAGACCGGGCGTCCTGGGCGAGCCCTGGAAAGGCGAGTCTGGACATGCCCGGGCGTCCTGGGCGAGCCCTGGAAAGGCGAGAGCGGGCATGCCCGGGTGTCCTGGGCGAGCCCTGGAAAGGCGAGTCTGGGCATGCCCGGGAAAGACGAGACCGGGCGTGCCCGGGCGGCTCGGGCGAGCCCGGGAACGGCTAGTCCGGGCATGCCCGGGAGAGGCGCGTCTGGGCCTGTCCGGGCGGCCTGGACGAGCCCGGCATGGTGATCGCTCCCTGGCCGCGTCCTCGGTAGGTGCAAGGCGATTGTGTATACCCAGCGGTAACCGCTACACACGCCCCCCCAGAATCGACTTGCACCGGCAGGGTCAATTTAAGGGGGGTCCTGATGACCCGGCCGAAGCGACCCCTGGAGGGTCGTGGGGGGGGGGGGGTCCAGCGTGGTGGTGGGTGGTCGAGCGGGGGGAACTGTGGATGGGGGGCGGCCTCGCCTTGGAGGAAGGGCCAACCGTGATGGTTGGTCGACGTCCACGTGCGCCGGCTTGAGGCGGTCCACCGAAATCCGGTCCGACCTGCCGCCGATGTCGATGACGAACGACTTGTCGTCCCGTCGCAGGACCCGGAAGGGCCCGTCGTACGGCGGCCGGAGTGGCCCCCGGTGTGCGTCATGACGCACAAAAACGTACTCCGCTGTGCGAAGCGCTGGGGGGGACGTAGGACTGGGGGCCAACGTGGTGGGACGTTGGCATGGGGGCAAACCGTCGGGCGGCCTCCTGGAGGTCCAAGCGCTGGCGAGCTGCGGACCAGGGGCTGGTAGCGTTGGGCACGAACTCGCCCGGGACGCGGAGCAGCTGGCCGTAGACGAGCTCGGCGGTGGACGCCTGGAGGTCCTCCTTGGGGGCCGTGCGGAGGCTCAAAAGGACCCACGGCAGCCGGTCGGCCCAACCGTCGTCCTGAAGGCCGGCCATGAGCGCGGCCTTCATGGAGCGGTGAAAACGCTCGCACAACCCATTCGCTTGGGGGTGGTAGGCCGTGGTACGGTGGAGCCGGACTCCCAGGTTGCGGGCGACCGCGCCCCACAGCTCGGAGGTGAACTGCGGACCGCGGTCCGAAGAGATGTCCGCCGGTGCACCGAAACCGGTGACCCAGGTGGCGATGAAAGCCTGTGCCACGTCGGCGGTGGTGGTGGAAATGAGGGGAACGGCCTTTGGCCACCTGGTGGTCCTGTACACCATGGTGAGCAGGTGTGTGAAACCCCGCGATGGGGGAAGGGGGCCCACCATGTCCACGTTGACGTGGTCGAAACGCCGTTCGGGCACAGTGAAAGGTGCCAGCGGGGCCTGGGTGTGGCGGTGGACCTTGGCCCGGTGGCAGGCCGTGCAGGCGTTGGCCCAATCGCGGACGTCCCGTCGAAGGCCGTGCCAGACAAAACGCGCCGACACCAGCTTTTCGGAAGCTTTCCGGCCCGGGTGGGAAAGGCCGTGGATGGAGGCGAAAATGCGGCGCTGCCAGGTAATGGGCACAATGGGGCGAGGCTGGCCTTGGGAGATGTCGCAGAGCAGGACAGTGTCCGCGAAGGGGACGTCGGCCAGGCGGAGGCCCATGTCCGCCGCCCGGAGGGCTTGCACCGTGGTGTCGGTGGTCTGGTCGGCCGCCATGAGCGCGAAGTCCATGCCGAGGTGGACCGCGTTCGCGCTGGCCCGAGAAAGACAGTCGGCCACGGCGTTGTCTTTGCCGGCGACGTGCCGGATGTCCGTTGTAAATTCCGACACGGCGGAGAGGTGGCGCTGCTGGCGGGCCGACCATGGCTCCGTGACTTTGGCCATTGCGTAAACCAACGGTTTGTGGTCGACGAAAGCCGTGAACGGGCGGCCCTCCAGGAGGTGCCAGAAATGACGAACGGCCAGGTAAAGACCGAGGAGCTCGCGGTCAAACGTTCTGTATTTTAACTCGTTCGGCCGGAGCTGCCGGCTAAAAAAGGCGAGTGGCTGCCAAACCCCGTTCGCCCACTGTTCATGTACGGCGCCCACCGCGTAGTCGGAGGCATCCGTAGTGAGGGCGATGGGAGCGTCGAGCACCGGGTGAGCCAGCAGCGTTGCGTCGGCGAGGGCCCGCTTCGCGCTCGTGAATGCCGCGTCCATGGCCGCGGACCAGACGATGTCATGCTTGGCCGGCTTGCCCCGGAGGGCTTCATAAAGGGGCCGCATGAGCTGAGCAGCCCGGGGCACGAAACGGTGATAAAAATTCACCATGCCGAGGAACTCTTGCAGGGCCTTGATGGAGCGGGGACGCGGGAACTTGGTGATGGCCTCGACCTTGGTCGGCAGCGGTACGGCCCCGTTCTTGGTGATGCGGTGGCCCAAAAAGTCAACGGCCGTCGTGCCGAAGTGGCATTTGGCCGGGTTGACGATTAAGCCGTGCTCGCTGAGGTGTCCGAACAGCGTACGGAGGTGGAGGAGGTGCTCGGCCCAGGACGTGTTAGCGACGAGGATGTCATCCAGGTAGACGAAGAGGAAGGGTAGGTCACGCAGTACGCCGTCCATCAAGCGTTGGAACGCCTGTGCCGCGTTCTTGAGGCCAAACGGCATCCTCAAAAATTCGAACAGGCCGAACGGCGTGATGACGGTCGTTTTTGGGACGTCGGCCGGCCTGACAGGTACCTGGTGGTATCCCCGTATCAGGTCAATTTTTGAAAAAATGACCCGTCCCGCCAAACGGGCGGAAAAGTCTTGGATGTGCGGGATCGGATACCTGTCGGGGGTGGTAGCGTCGTTGAGGCGGCGGTAGTCACCACATATGCGCCATCCGCCCCTCTCGGCTTTGGCACGATGTGCAGTGGTGAGGCCCACGTGCTATCGGAGCGCCGCACGATGCCGAGGCGCTCCAACGCGTCAAACTCGGCTTTGGCCACGGCGAGCTTGGCCGGGTCGAGGCGGCGGGCTCTGGCGTAGACCGGCGGGCCCGTAGTTGGTATGTGGTGCTCGATACCATGCCTCACTGCGATGGCCGAAAACGTCGGCCGCGTGAGGGCCGGGAATTCCGCGAGCAGGCGAGCGAACTCGTTCGCCACCGGGAGGGCGCATACTAGTTCGGTCGGCGCGGAGCTGCTCATCGTACATGCCAGGGAGCTGAAGGTCTCGGCGTTGACAAGGCGACGCCGTTTGACGTCGACCAGCAGCCCGTGCGCGCAGAGGGAAGTCGGCGCCCAGCAAAGCCATGGGCACGCTTGCGGTCACAAAGGTCCAATTAAAGCGCTGGCTGCCGAAGCAGAGGGTGACGTTGCGCAGGCCGAAGGTGCGTATGGCCGATCCGTTGGCAGCGACCAAGGAGGGGCCGCAAACGGCGGTCTGCTTGTCCTGCTCGGAGGCGGGTATGACGCTCAGTTGGGCGCCGGTGTCACAAAGGAAACGCCGCCCGGACGCTTTGTCCTTAATAAAAAGCAAGTTGCCTGAGTGGCCGGCGCTCATGGCTGGTAATGAACGCCGGCCCGGTCATTTCCCGACTTGCCGAAAGTGCACGGGGGTTGGCACGTCCGAGCCTTCCGTCCGAACCTGGCGTGGTAATAACACCATGCCTGGTCAGGTGGAGGCCCCGGCCGTCGTGTTGGAAGCGGTCGGCGCGGCGTGGCGGCCGCCAGTTGCACCGGCAGTTCGGCCTCCAACCGCACAGGGCGCTCGGGTGCCATAGGCGTCGCCTCGGATGGCGGCGGGCTCCAGGTAGCCGCCCCGATGTGCTGGCCTGCCGAGGAGATCTTGTCGGCTTCCCTGGCGAGGGCGTGGGGAGCCGCAATCTGCGTGCCTGCCAGGGCGAGGCGTACCTGTCTAGGCAGCTGGCGGAGGAACAGCTCTCAGAAAAGGAAATCTGGAGAGTGCTCACCGAGCAGCGAGAGCATGTAGTCCATTCGCTCGGACGGGCGCGTGTCGCCGAGCTCGGGCAGGTCGAGCAGGCGTCGTGCGCGTTCCGCCGGTGAGAGGGAAGCATGGTGGTGGAAGCGGGTGGAATGCGTGGTGGAAGCGGGTGTCGTCGGCGGTGATGCCTCGCAGGGCAAACTGGGAGTCCGCCTGGGCGAACCAAACCGCCGCGTGAGCCTCCCAGAAGGTAGGCAGTTTAAGGGCAACTGCCGTGTCCATGTCGTGGGTCACCAATGAAGGAGCTGTGCTCCGACGGGAGTCGAAAGGATTGACGTGACAAAAGACGGAAATTCATCCGAGTTGCTTTATTGCACGAATCAAACTCGGGTACTCTGAAAAGCCCGTTTATCGGGCAGCAATATATATACACATCATGCCGGAGCGTTTGCCCGGGAAAGGCGAGACCGGGCGTGCCCGGGCGTCCTGGGCGAGCCCTGGAAAGGCGAGTCTGGACATGCCCGGGCGTCCTGGGCGAGCCCTGGAAAGGCGAGAGCGGGCATGCCCGGGTGTCCTGGGCGAGCCCTGGAAAGGCGAGTCTGGGCATGCCCGGGAAAGACGTGCCCGGGCGGCTCGGGCGAGCCCGGGAACGGCGAGTCCGGGCATGCCCGGGAAAGGCGCGTCTGGGCCTGTCCGGGCGGCCTGGACGAGCCCGGCATGGTGATCGCTCTCTGGCCGAGTCCTCGGTAGGTGCAAGGCGATTGTGTATACCCAGCGGTAACCGCTACAAAGGTAACAACCCGTAGCTTTTGTATGCTGTACCTTTCGACTGCCACTCGGATGTTGCCCCTGAACCCAACTGACGATATTTTTAAACATCTAACCATGGATTCTAGTACTTTGGGTTTGTTGAAGTTTTTGCAGAAGCATAAGCAATGTTGCAAATAGCAGCCACTAGGAAGTTGTCAACAACAATTCCAAACGAGTACTTCAACTGGTCTCTCAATAAGTCACTCATATATTGTGGATAATAGCTGGAAAAATTTTCTTATTGGGAAGGCAAGTGTCAGTTTGTGTCGGCGGATTGCTTGAACAATAGATGGAATCAATCGGACATTTATCTAAGTAAGGTAACCGCCGTGGGAAGTAAGGACAAGCGGATGTTTCGTGTCGTACTGCTTTGTTTGCTCAGACGAAGGGTTGATGCCCGAAACATCAGCTTCTAATGCAATATTGATTCCTTCCTAAGTGTAAAGCTAATGTTGAAACTCTCAACTATCTATCTGATGTCTTACTTCTCCTGTCTCATTTATTTCGATTCAATTCACCCCCTATTCCCATCCCAGCTTGTCTCACATTTAATTAATTGTCTTTGTACTTTATGTCTGTTTTTTTTTTTTGCAAGGCTTAAATTATGTAGACACTAGAATTGGTAGAAACAAAGTATGAAGTATTCAAGGTAACTTCAACTTTTCTTCACTTTCCTTTTATATGCCTTTTGTTTAGGCCTAAGCCCAGGCAAGGGTGCCAAGTTTGGCTCGCTGAGCCGCACACGCTCTCCTCTTCCTGTAACAATGCCTTCTGCGCCAGAGAATACCCACTACGGGAGTCAGGCTTACGAGGATTTGGACAAGGTACTTCTTAAATCATACTTCACTCGAATTATCTGCACATGTTCAATGTGGCACAACTTTGGAAAACTTCAGTTTTGGCCTAAGTCACCAGCATTGCTGCCAAATCTGAGGATTTACAAACTTTAAAAAAAAACTTTCTGATACTATACAGATTTTTTCAAAAAAACAAAGGGATTTTGTGGCCCCAACACCAATTCTAACTTCCAGCCATAACTGTTTTGTGCTAACAAGGAAGCAGAATGTACCACATTTCACTACGGGCCAAGGGTCACATTTAGCCTCAACCTCAGTTGAACGTAGAGCCTGTTTTGCGTTGATACGTTCTTAGTAGAATGCAGAAAGTGTCCACCTGTGACTTCCATCAGCTGATGATTGATAAAAGCAGACTTGATCTGCATGACGATATTAAATCCAGAAATAAACTGTTCACTAGAGGGAGACAGTGAGTATGACAAGTTTGAGACCACTTCAAACTCGAAGAATTTTAAAGCTTTATTGTTGCTATGGCATCACTGTTTGCATTTCTTACGTCATGGTGATTTTGATCCTCTGTTTTAAAATATGGTCATTTTTAATGTGAGTGTTTTGACTTTGTTCCCTACTTGAACTCTCAACCTTGGTGTTATCAACTGATCACTTCTAATGTCATCTCTCCTTGTTTCCCTTTTAATTTCTTTGCTGCAATGTTTTAAACCTCCCTGCACCTTTTTATTGATTTATTTTGCTGCATCCCCACCTGCTTCATATATCTCCCCTTCTTTTCTCTTCTCTCTCTCTCTTGTGTCATTTTTCTTTCATTTTAAACGTTTTACTTATTTTTGGCTCCCTCTCCTCTTGGCCAGCTGGCCTTGGGAAGAATTGCCTGATATTCCCCTGCTCATTGCTTCCCAATCCCAAATTCCCTTCTCCCATTTCCTGATCCCCATCTTCCCTGCACTCCCACCTCCAAACCTTCTCCATGGTCCTCCATCCCCAAACCACAGGTCCTCACTCAAGATGACGATGACCTCAGAGTCGAAATGGCGAACCTTGAAGGGTTGATGAAAGATCTCAATGCCATCACTGCGGGGAATATTTGATCCATATTTTGCTTTCCTTGGCCATTGTCCTTTCCTGAAGGTTCTTCCTCATTTCCCTGTAGTAACATTCTGCAAGGATACATCCATTGTGCAAACATTTTCACCAGGAACATCATTCTTTAACTCCAAAAGGACTTCCCAATGACACTGAAAGCCTCAGGAGAGCCTTCAACTCTTCAACGGGAAAGGACAAGCTTCTTTCTGCCATGTTGCGGATTCTACCTAACCGGAGCGACATCTCGAGTAGAAAGGAGTTCGGCTTCCTTCATGAGACCGAATACTTTTGAGAGACCTTTTATGTACTACTTTGTACAAGGGAGAGCTTTTTTATAAAAAAAAAAAGAGTATTTTGTTGTGCTTGTATTACTTCTCTTTTATTTTTAAGCTTTCATGTAGATAGCCGGTGTCATTTTCATTTTGTAAATACCAACTGTGTGCTGTTGTCGTGCGGGGTAGGCCATGGCTTTGTGAAATGCTTTGCTTTGTGAAATGCAAAAAAGTGTTTAAATCCTTTTCTTTTCTTACCGATTTGACACCTTTGCCACAAGTTTTCCATTTTTAACTTATACTGAGAAAAAGGTCAGAGTACATTGTAAACATTTTAGTGATTAAATGGTACATGTGCAAGTTGACCGATATTTTAATGCATTCACTTTTCAAGCTCATGTATAATTTTTTTAGCTGAACTGTTTATACCACAATTCCGTTATTTGTTTGAGACCTTTTGGTGCCGTTTTCTGGCAACAAATGTTCCAAATTAATCCATCATTATCATTTGAAACACGCTTAGTACGAGTCAGTTTTCCTCTGAATAAAAATTCCATTTTCTTTTAAGTTCTCTTTTGTTATACACGGCTAAGGCTCATAATAGAGCTGGCACAGACATAATAGAACACACAAATAGAACATAATAGCATAATAGCATAATAGCATAATAGAACACACAAACACACACACACACAGACACACACACAGACACACACACAAACACAGATACACACACACAGATACACACACAAACACACAGATACACACACACACACAGGCACACACACAGACACACACACACATGCAGGCACAGACACACACACATGCACACACACACACGCAGACACACACACAGACACACCCAAATACACACACGCACACAGACACACATATGCAGACACTCAAATGCAGACACACACAGACACACACACACACGCACACAGAAACACAAATGCAGACTCAAACACACACACACATGCAGACACACACATGCAGGCACACACAGACACACACACGCAGACACAGACACACCCAAATACACACATGCACAGACACAAATAGACACATGCACACACAGACAAACGCAGATTCACACACATGCAGACACACACACATGCAGACACACACACACACACACACACACGCAGACACACACACACGCAGACACACCCAAACACATGCATACACATGCACAGATACACATACGCAGATGCACACACAGACACATGCATACACAGACACACACACACGCAGACACACACACAAACACAGACTCACACACACATGCAGACACACACAAACACACACACACACACACACACACACACCCAAACACACACACGCACGCAGACACACACGCGGACACACACAGCTTGGGGGAAGTGACGTCACCAACGTCACTTCCCAGGATACTCTGTGTGCCAGCGGCATCATAACAATGGCGCCGCTTTTCTCACCATACTCAGGGCACATTTCCTCCTCCCCATGGATGCCAAATAATAGTGATTGTTCTTGCTCTACCTTTTCAAGCAAGGAATCAGCAAGTACCATTTAAAAAGTCTTTGGTATGACGTGAATCGGTCCAAACCGGATGGGTGTTTTTCGGAGACACCATCCCCTTCCTTTTTGTTTTAGCTTTGCTCTGCCAAAGTAATGGACTTCTCTCTGAAAGATCTAGCTGGTAATAAAAAGCGAAAACACTTAGACGAAACAAAATTACGTTGGTTCAATCGACTCATGGGAAATGGTTTAGCCTCCTTGGCAAGAGTTCTGCCCAGCTTTACTCGAGCGAATGGTCCACATCTGAAAATACGGTTCACTGAGTGATCAATAGAGGGATGTTATGGATGTTTCCATGTGATGATTCATTCAGTGAATGATCGCTTTGGAATGATCTATCTCCTTTGTGACTCAACAAAGAGCTACCATTTCTCCACCAAACGGTGGACTTCTGGTCAAAAGTTGTTGTTTTTTTTAAAGAATAAAATAAGTCTATACACCTTACCCAAAGCAATTTATCAGTTGCTGTGAGTTGCACCCAAAACAGGATGGCCTCGAGGGATGCACACACTCCATTAAGCCGTCTAGCTTGGGTTTGAATCTCGACCCACCTGTAAACTGTCATTCCTGGGTTTCACAGCCAGGATGATTCATCAACGTGTGTATCATCCCTATGGAGTGGGCGTTCAGCATTAGTTGTAAGACGTTAAAGATCCCACAGTGTCTTTCGCGAAGAGTAGGCGACCTATCGCCGGCACCATTAACAAATTACGAATTCCTGCCATAACTACATAGTCGAGCATCAGACCTGACCAGCCAAGTCGTGAAAGACTTGGGCCAAAATCTTCCCCCGGCCAACCGCACAAGAACATGGGAATGATTGGAACGAGTAAAGAAGAGGAAGAATATGCACCCATAGGCATATATATATATATATATATATATATATATATATATATATATATATATATATAGAACCGTATCAATATATATACATGTATATATATATAGATACGGTTCTCTACGCCGCCCTTAATCCCCTTATCAAGGGGAGATTAATCCTCTTGTCTTTCTGGGCTTGGCGGAACCGAGACTTGAGACGTCCCTCTCAGACACACACGGAGTAGGGTTTCGGGACCACTTCTCGCTCGTACCTAATTCCCCGCGCTCTCCCGGGAGCGAGGAAACAATCCTCGCACGAACCACGTGTGGTTTGAGTACGCCGAGTGGATTGCGTACACGTGGTCCGCGCAGTTACCTAGATATTGGAACCCGATTAGAGCGATCCTATTCGTGCCACACTTCGTCAAATGAGGAAACCACAGGAACGATCAAATCAGGAAGAAAGGAAGAACAAATAGTTTAATTATTTCCCACTCGTATATACAAGGTTCAAGGACGAAGAGACACAGAGAAACCTTAAACAGTCTTAACTTATCCCTTGGACAACGGGCCCGTCTCACACTCACACAGGAAATTGCAGATGGGCAGGTGTTCCCCAACGCATCAAGAGATGGCCCCCGTCCGGCTCTCCACGGCCCCGGCACGTCCCGCCAAGATGGTGGCAGGCGAAGGCAGGGACTCGTAGCGCATCTCTCGAACAAAGCAGATGTTGGGGCGTAACGGCAAAGGGCGGACTTAGCTTGGCTAGCGGTTACTCAGCCGTTCTCACTCGTGCGTCTCAAAATGCGCAGTATTCGGTTCAAGCGCATCTGGCTGTGCCGGCGTATCTGTACCGCTCTCGTGCAAGTGCGTGAAGTTCATCAAGTTCATCAACTGCAGCGTGTTCTCCTTTGCTCTCGGCTTTCCCGCGCTAGTCCGTTATCTTTCTCTCTCGCAGCAAGTCCTCTGCTTCAGTCCTGTTTGCCGCAAGTCCTGTCGAGGGCTTTCGCGCAGCGGTTTTATAGCTACGCCCCCCGAACCTTCTGGAACTCACTCGAACCTTCTCACCACGCCCTCTGACGCCACGCCGCCGTCACCACCTCCGAGCTCTGATTGGCGGCTCGTGCTTACCGTCTGCGCTTCCGCCGCTCCACCCTCGATTCCGCCCCGACCTTCCTAGGCCTGCCTCTTGTTAACTCGCCCAATGATCAACCAACGTTTAGCAAAATGGATCGAGCCTACGGATGTAGAATGATTGGTAGAAGTAGGGCCTATTCTCCTGGCTCCTACTCAACGCACAACTAACAAAGGAAAAGGACTAAGCTTACAAATACTAAGACATAACTATACTATCGCGAGGCTACATGTTGCTTGTGTGACAAACTATGGGGGGCAAACTTTAACCTTTATTAGGCTCACTTCTTAACAGACTCAAAACCGCAACACTATATATATAGATCAGGGATGGATCCGGGTGCACACTGGGTGCTCTGGATAAATTAACCGGTTTTTCCTCGACTCATTCGCAATTTACCAGGCAAAAACTATAGTAATTTACTATAGATGTAAGACATCCCTTTACGATAGTAATTATCTGGAGGCTACTGTAATTATAACTGAAACCAACTACAGGTTTAACTCCAGTATCAAGGAGTAATTATCTCGAGACTACTGTAATTAGATCTGTAATCACTTCAGTTGCAGACAAACCTTACTGCAGTACTTACACCACATGAGTAATTCTATAGTAATTCAAAAGTTAACGTAAACTGCCAGCAAGTATATGAGAGTACATACAACTACAGTTCTAACTATAGGCCCCTACCATTTTTAGCCGCGTCGCAGACGCTGCTAATAGAGTGCCCTCTGCTGTTGTTGTTGTTCTTCTTGTTCTTCTTCTTCTTCTTGTTCTTGCAGAGAAGACAAAACCTCAAAGCTCCACCCATTCTGGGAACCATAGCTCCACCCATTTTGGGAGAGGCTTCATATAAACAAATATCCACCATTTTATTAACTCGCATAGCTTTGAGGCCTGTTTTGTAGGCCCGTGGTGTCTTCCTCTCTCACACAGTTTTATTTCAAATCAAATTCGATATATCATTCCATTTTTCACAGTCGCTAACATAGTTTTAGACTCGGTTGAAAAAAAACGGGAAGAAAATCCGATGAAAGTTGCCCTTTATAGAACGAAATGAATTCTCAAAGGCCTGTAACTTCAAGTCCATTGAGATATATTTTTTTTAAATCGCGGCATGGTCAGTCATACACCGCCCGAAATAACAGACGGGAAAATGCCGAGATATATTAAAAATTCGTCCATTTGATGACAATCGTCACGATGAAATATTTAATTTATACGTCACAATAATGTGGAGAGAGGAGCATAGCTTCGTTCACGTGTCGCTACACACGAGAAATTGCCGAGATATTTTTTTTTTAAATCGCGGCATGGTCAGTCATACTCCGCCTGAAATAACAGACGGGAAAATGCCGAGATATATTATTATTAAAAATTCGTCCATTTGATGACAATCGTCACGATGAAATATTTAATTTATACGTCGTCACAATAATGTGGAGAGAGGAGCATAGCTTCGTTCACGTGTCGCCACACACGGGAAATTGCCGAGATATATATATCTATCTATAATTCCAGTAATCTCTGTACGTTTGTACGTCTGTACGTTTGTTTGTCTGTGACCGCTGTTTCTCGACAACCACGGGTCCGATATACTTTTAACTTGCCAGGTATATTGCTGGGGACCCGAGGATGTGCCTTTTCAAGGTTTCATATTAATCGGACAATTACTTACCGAGCTATGTCCAAAAAACGATTCAACCAATCAGAGAGCAGCGAACGATCGCGTGTGCCGAACGTGGAGGACACACTCTGCCTCGGATGGCACATTTGAGAGCGTATTCATTTATTTCACGTTTGCAAACTATGTTGGCGTTAAACTATGTTTTAAAACTAATAAAACCGAATTTGCGATTCATTCGCTTTCCTGCGCGTTTGTGCACGCGATGGCGATTTCTTTACCAAACTCCGGAAGCCGTTCGCTTTGGACCAAACCATTGCATGTAAATAGAGGGGGGGGATATAATTTTAGATATAGATATAGTACGGGCAATGCCCTAGTATTTTAAATCGCGGCATGGTCAGTCGTACACCGCCTGAAATAACAGACGGGAAAATGCCGAGATATATTAAAAATTCGTCGCCACACACGGGAAATTGCCGAGATATATTTTCACTTTGCACAAAAATAACATCAAGTAATCGAATCAATAGGAATGTCCTGTGCCTATAACATCGACGTTATAGGCACAGCTGCATCTAGGCATTGTGTAACATTGACGCGGCTTTTGTTTTAATTAAAACTTTTTGTACTTGTTGCCTGGACAGATCCTGTTGTTTCATGCATTTGGTTGTGACCCTCGTGTAGATATTTTCTTTTTAACAAATGTAATAATCATAACATACATATATCTATCATTTACAAATCATCTATCACAAACAAAAGCAGAGTTTCCACTTGATGTGTTGAGAAGTGCAATTACAAACAAAAGTTGCTTCCTCAAAGTAAGACGTGCATTAATGTCTGCATATTGCAGACCAGCTATCGCTTTGGACAAAAACACCAACAATAAGACAAACGAGCCACATGCTACAGATTCAAGTTGTAGGCAGCATTCCGAGTCCCAGGTATCGTCTTTTCCAGCCCTGGAGGCTGAAATTGCCCTGGCACCATCGTGCATTGCCACACCTGGTGACTCTCCTCCAACGATACTTCTGCCACTGCTGGCTCCGGCCAATGACTTAGGAAAGTACTACAAGGACACTGAGAGTCTCACAGGTGACTTAAAGTACAATTTACTCACACAGCCATTCATCCCCAGTAGCGACTACAACTTCCCAAAGATGAAAATGTACAATAAGAACCGATCATTTCAAGCAAACTGATTACATAAGTATAACGGCCATCTCTGTGGCCACCTGGATGGCCAAAAGTTCTTGAATGTTGAACATTGCAACCCAGGAAACTTCCAAGTGCTACTCCAATTTCGGGTGGATGCAGGGGACAAAGTGTTGGAGTGAAGTGTGGTGCTGCGCACACACAACTTGCTTGACAAAGAGGTAGGCAACAACGCGTTTGTTAAAACAAAAGAGTCTTTATTTCGAAAGCTCGAACTGCAGCACTGAGCGGGTTGGAGCTGAGAGCCCGCATATATGTGCCGAGGCCACGCCTAGTCCCCGGGCATGGCCGATCGGTCGAAGGGCGGGGCATGTGCCATCGGTCCCCGCCTGGGCGCTCGCGCCACCCACTGGTACGCGGAATTATTGCCCCTTGTGCCCGCCACATGCGCCCCCCCAGAATTCCCGCGCACCTGAAGGGTGAGTTTGCGGGGAAGCCGGATGACCCGGCAGAAACGCCCCCTGGCGATGGGTGCAGGGCTGGGGGGTAGCGGGCCGGTGGGGCTGGGGTGTGCCGGGGGTCCGACCGCCGGGGGGCGGCCTTGACGCGGAGGCAGAGCTGCTGGCGGGGGTGCGGGGGTCCGACCGCCGGGGGGCGGCCTCGACGCGGAGGCAGAGCTGATGGCGGGGGGTGGTCCGGATCGAGGTGGGCCGGCTTGAGGCGGTCCACGGAAATGCGATCTGGGGCACCGACGATGTCGACCGTGAAATATTTGTCCCCGGTCTCCAGCACGCGGAAGGGCCCGTCGTACGGGGGCCGTAGCGGTGCCCGGTGGGCGTCGTGCCGGATGAACACGTACTTTGCCGTGCGAAGCTCCGGGGCGACGTGGGAAGGCGGGCAACCGTGGTGTGCCGTTGGCACCGGGGCGAACCTCCGGGCGGTCTCCTGAAGGGCGGAACGCTGTTGCGCCGCGGACCAAGGGGCCGTGGAGTCGGGGATAAATTCACCCGGTACCCGCAGTGGTTGCCCGAAGACCAGCTCCGCCGAGGACGCGCGCAGGTCATCCTTGGGCACCGTCATGAGGCCCAGCAGGACCCAGGGGAGTCTGTCGACCCAGCCACCGTCGCAGAGGCTGGCCCGGAGCATGGCCTTCATGGAGCGATGAAAGCGCTCGCACAGGCCATTGGCCTGGGGGTGGTAGGCCGTGGTGCGGTGTAGTTTCACCCCGAGCCCTTGCGCCACCGCGGCCCAGAGCTCCGAGGTGAACTGGGGGCCGCGGTCGGACGAGATGTCCGAGGGGGCACCGAACCGGGCAACCCAAGTGGCAATAAAGGCTTGCGCCACCTCAGCCACGGTCGTCGCCGCCAATGGGACGGCCTCTGGCCACCGTGTGGTGCGGTCGACCATGGTGAGGAGGTGGGTGAACCCTCCCGAGGGGGGCAGAGGTCCCACCAAGTCGACGTGCACGTGGTCGAACCGCCGCTCGGGCACCGTAAACGGGGCCAACGGTGCCTGGGTGTGGCGGTGGACTTTTGCGCGCTAGCACGCGAGGCACGTCCTGGCCCAGTCGCGGACGTCCTTCCTGAGGCCATGCCAGACCAACTTCGCCCCAACGAGTTTCTGGGATGCCCTTGCGCCAGGGTGGGACAGGCCGTGGATGGCGTCGAACACTGGGCGCTGCCAGCCAGCGGGCACGATGGGGCGAGGCCGGCCGAGGGAGACGTCGCATAGGAGGGACGTGCCCACGGCATCGAACGGCACCTCGGTGACGTGGAGGCCCATGACGGATGTCCGCAAGGCCTGGACGCCAGGGTCGGCGGTCTGGGCCTCCACCATCCGGGCATAGTCGACCCCGAGGTGGACTGCATGCACGACGGACCGGGAAAGGCAATCCGCCACCGGGTTGTCCTTACCCGCCACGTGACGGATGTCCGTCGTGTACTCGGACACGGCAGAGAGGTGGCGCTGCTGCCGTGCCGACCATGGCTCGGCAACCTTGGCAATCGCGAACACAAGGGGCTTGTGGTCAACGAAGGCCGTGAACGGGCGGCCCTCCAGCAGATGGCGGAAGTGTCGGACAGCCAGGTGGAGCCCGAGCAACTCGCGGTCGAAGGTGCTATAGCGGCGTTCGTGCGGGCGAAGCTGCCGGCTGAAAAACGCCAGCGGTTGCCAAGCACCACGCACCCATTGCTCGTGCACCGCGCCCACCGCGTAGTCCGACGCGTCGGTGGTGAGGGCAATCGGTGCATCGGGCGCCGGGTGCGCCAGCATTGTGGCGTCGGACAGAGCCAGCTTTGCGCCGCGAACGCCGCGGCCATCGGCTCCGACCATGCGATGTCACCTTTGCCCGGCTTGCCCTAAAGGGCCTCGTGCAAGGGGCGGAGGAGCCGGGCGACGTGGGGCACGAAGCGGTGGTAAAAGTTTACCATGCCCAGGAACTCCTGGAGCCCCTTGATCGTGCGGGGCCGCGGGAAATCCCTGACCGCCTCCACCTTGGCCGGTAAAGGTACGGCCCCATGCTCGGTGATGCGGTGCCCCAAGAAGTCGATGGTGGCGACGCCGAAATGGCACTTGGCAGGGTTGATGATTAGGCTATGCTGGCCAGGCGTTCCAAAAGCGTGCGGAGGTGGAGCAGGTGCTCCTCCCGGGACGCGCTCGCGACTAGGATGTCGTCCAGGTAGACAAACAGGAAAGGTAAGTCGCGCAAGACGCTATCCATAAGCCGCTGGAACGCCTGAGCTGCATTCTTCAACCCAAAGGGCATCCTTAGGAATTCGAAGAGGCCGAAAGGGGTGATGACGGCCGTCTTTGGGACGTCGTACGGTTGGACGGGGATCTGATTGTAGCCCCGGATGAGGTCCACCTTAGAAAACACAGTCGTGTTGGCCAACCGGGCGGAAAAGTCCTGAATGTGTGGGACCGGGTAGCGGTCGGGGGTGGTGGCATCGTTGAGCCGGTGGTAGTCCCCGCACGGCCGCCATCTCCCGCCGGGCACAATGTGCAGCGGAGAAGACCAAGCGCTGTTGGAGCGCCGTACGATCCCCAGCCGCTCCAGCGTGGCGAACCCCGCTTTCGCCACGGCGAGCTTCGTGGGCTTGAGTCGGCGTGCCCGGGCATAGACCGGCGGCCCGACCGTGGGGATGTCATGCTCCACCCCGTGTTTAACGGCCACCGCTGAGAAGGTGGGCCGCGTGAGGGCCAGGAAACTGGCGAGGAGGCGGGTAAAGTCGTCCGCTGCCGGAAGCGTGCAAACTAAACTCGCCGGGATGGAACTTTCCAGCAAGCCGCTTGGCAAGCCGCTCGGTGAGCCGCTCAGTGAGCCGCTCAACGAGCCGCTCAGCGAACAAGCGAGCGAGCTAAAGGTTTCGGCCTGGACAAGCCGTCTGCGCTTCACGTCGACCAACAACCCATTCGCACATCGGAACTCCGCACCAAGCAATGCCATTGGCACGCTGGCGGTCATGAACGACCATTGAAAGCACTGCCCTCCAAACCGCAGGGAGAGGCAGCGCTTCCCGAATGTGCAGATGGGTGTACCGTTGGCGGCAAGCAATGTGGGGCCCCGGCCCGCGGTTTGCTTGTCGGACGTGGAGGCAGGGATGACGCTTACCTGCACTCCTGTATCGCAGGGGAAACGGCGCCCGGACAAGGTGTCCGTAATGAACAGGAGGCTGCCGGAATGGCCGACGCTCAGGGCCGCTAACGAGCGCCGGCCCGGTCGTTTCCCGACTTGTCAAACGAGCATGGCGGGCGACACGTCCTAGCCTTGTGGCCGAACCTGGCGTGGAAATAGCACCAGGCTTGCCACGGCGGCAGCGGTGTTCTCGGCGCGGTGATGGTGGGCGGGGCGCGGCAGCCGCCACGAGGGACGCTGTAGCCTCTGCCCCGGGATCCACGACGGCAGCACCGTAACTCGACCGCGTGTCGCAAGCCGCGAAAAACTTGTCGGCCTCTACGGCCAGGGTGCGGGGTTCCTTTATTTTGGAACCGGCCAGCGCGAGGCGTACCTGTAGAGGTAGCTGGCGTCGGAAAAGCGCCCGGAATAAGAAATCCGGGGCTTGGTCACCCAGCAGCGACAGCATAAAATCCATCCGCACGGATGGTCGTGTGTCGCCGAGTTTGGGAAGGTCCAGGAGGCGGTCGGCCCGTTCGATCTCCGTGAGGCCGAACGTGGCGATGAGGAGACGTTTGAGCGCCTCGTACTTGTGGTCGACCGGTGGGTGCCGCAGGATGGACACGACTCGGGCGGCAATGCCGGGCCCGAGGGAGGCGACCACGTGGTAGTAACGGGTCTCGTCCGCCGTTATGCCTTGAAGCTGAAATTGAGCTTCGGCCTGCACGAACCACACGTCGGCCTGTGCTTCCCAAAACTCTGGGAGTTTTACTGCGATGGCGTTGGTGGCCATGGCGCGTTCAGTGGTCAGTGACGGCTGAACCAATCGGGGTCACCAGTGAAGTGTGGTGCTGCGCACACACACCTTGCTTGCCAAAGAGGTAGGCCACAACGCGTTTGTTAAAACAAAAGAGTCTTTATTTCAAAAGCTCGAACTGCAGCACTGAGCGGGCTGGAGCTTAGAGCCCGCATATATGTGCCGAGGCCACGCCTAGTCCCCGGCGTGGCCGATCGGTCGAAGGGCGGGGCATGTGCCATCGGTCCCCGCCTGGGCGCTCGCGCCACCCACTGGTGCGCGGAATTATTGCCCCATTGTGCCCGCCACAGTATTTGTTTTTACTCCATCGTCATAAGCACCATCAACCAAATCACAGTTAATCAACACCGAATGTATACCTGAGGATATGTCAACGACGTTATCACTGACAAACGTATTATTCTCAAGATTTTTTGCGGAGAAACCTAACATCTCGCGGGTGAATTATCAATCGTGAAATCTATTTTATAATTATTTTAAAGGCTAATAGTTGATTTTGATGTATGTTTTTGAGTATCTATTTTGATATTTTTTGGTTCATCACCTTTTTCTTTCATAGCACGAGAAATTTCTGAACATAGTACAGGTATCTCGTAAGCCCCAGGGGTTACTTCTATCGTTTTATAACCAGTTCCCGGATTATAACTAAACTTGTTATTCTTTTCTGTGGTATTAAACAAGGTATTATAGGTTTCTATAGACAATAACGCCGCTTCATATTATTTTGTGGGATCAAGTTGTATCGGGTATTGGAATGACGCCGTGTGATCACTCGTTGTAAAATCAAATCTAAGAGTTGTGATGATTCTCATTTTATTGTATGTGAGATAAAAGATCTTTGTATTGACATTTATTAATTATTTTCATATTCATCAACTGATCTAGAATGGCTGATATTTCGTTAAAACAATTGTTGTTTCCCGCCTCCTTACTGCCTAAGAGCAGAAATAACCTATTTACTAATTGTGATGAGTCACTCGGAAGAAAACTAACACCAGAGCCTGAACTCGGTCTACGTTTCTTTAAATCCCGACTAATATGTTTTTCCTTCTCATTCTTACAACCTTTACCCTTAATATACTCCACATAACCAATCGCGTTTAGCAACTCAATATACACTCTGTCTTCCACTCTTTCCATATCAAGTGGTGCATTAAAATATTCTGAACCACTGAACCCAGTATGTGTGAGAAGAAACATTAATCTGGAGTGTAATTTAACATTTGGGTGAATAAAACTCAAAAACATTAACTTGAGGAGCTGTGCTCCTACGCGAGTCGAAAGGATTGACGCGACAAAAGACGGGAATTCGTCCGAGCTCCTTTATTGGTAAAACGAAAACTCGGGTACTCTGAAAAGCCCGTTTATCGGGTAGCAATATATATAAGCACAATCAAACACGTCATGCCGGAAGCCACGCCTCCCAAGCCGGGCGCGGCATGCCAATCGGAGCGTTACCCCGGGAAAGGCGAGTCTGGGCATGCCCGGGCGGCCTGGGCTAGCCCAGTACAGTGATCGCTCCCTGGTTGCGTCATCGGCAGGTGTACGGCGATTGTGTATGCTCAGCGGCAACCGCTACACGCGCCCCCCCAGAATCGACTTGCACCGGCAGGGTCAATTTAAGGGGGGTCCTGATGACCCAGCCGAAGCGACCCCTGGAGGGTCGTGGGGGGGGGGGGGGGTCCGGTGTGGTGGTGGGTGGTCGAGCGGGGGGAACCGTGGACGGGGGGCGGCCTCGCCGCGGAGGAAGGGCCAACCGTGGTGGTTGGTCGACGTCCAAGTGTGCCGGCTTGAGGCGGTCCACCGAAATCCGGTCCGACCTGGCGCCGACGTCGACGACGAAGGACTTGTCGTCCCGTCGCAGGACCCGGGAGGGCCCGTCGTACGGCGGCCGGAGTGGCCCGCGGTGTGCGTCATGACGCACAAAAACGTACTCCGCTGTGCGAAGCGCTGGGGTGACGTAGGACTGGGGGCCACCGTGGCGGGACGTTGGCACGGGGGCAAACCGTCGGGCGGCCTCCTGGAGGTCCGAGCGCTGGCAAGCCGCGGACCAGGGACTGGTAGCGTCGGGCACGAACTCGCCCGGGACGCGTAGCGGCTGGCCGTAGACGAGCTCGGCGGTGGATGCCTGGAGGTCCTCCTTGGGGGCCGTGCGGAGGCCCAAAAGGACCCACAGCAGCCGGTCGGCCGAACCGCCATCCTGAAGGCCGGCCATGAGCACGGCCTTCATGGAGCGGTGAAAACGCTCGCACAACCCGTTGGCTTGGGGGTGGTAGGCCGTGGTACGGTGCAGCTTGACCCCCAGGTTGCGGGCGACCGTGCCCCAAAGCTCGGAGGTGAACTGCGTACCGCGGTCCGAAGAGATGTCTGCCGGTGCGCCGAAACGGGTGACCCAGGTGGCGATGAAAGCCTGCGCCACGTCGGCGGTTGTGGTGGAAGCGAGGGGAACGGCCTCCGGCCACCTGGTGGTCCTGTCCACCATGGTGAGCAGGTGTGTGAAACCTCGTGATGGGGGAAGAGGGCCCACCAGGTCAACGTTGACGTGGTCGAAAAGCCGTTCGGGCACGGTGAAAGGTGCCAGCGGGGCCTGGGTGTGGCGGTGGATCTTGGCCCACTGGCAGGCCGTGCAGGCATTGGCCCAGTCGCGGACGTCCCGTCGAAGTCCGTGCCAGACGAAACGCGCCGACACCAGCTTCTGGGAAGCTTTCCGGCCCGGGTGAGAAAGGCCGTGGAGGGAGGCAAAAATGCGGCGCTGCCAGGTAACGGGCACGATGGGGCGAGGCTGGCCTTGGGAGACGTCGCAGAGCAGGACAGTGTCCCCGAAGGGGACGTCGGCCAGGCGGAGGCCCGTGTCCGCCGCCCAGAGGGCTTGCACCGTGGTGTCGGCGGTCTGGTCGGCCGCCGTAAGCGCGAAGTCCACGCCCAGGTGGACCGCGTTCGCGCTGGCCCGAGAAAGACAGTCGGCCACGGCGTTGTCTTTTCCGGCGAAGTGCCGGATGTCCGTGGTAAACTCCGACACGGCGGAGAGGTAGCGCTGCTGGCGGGCCGACCACGGCTCCGTGACTTTGGCCATCGCGTAAACCAACGGCTTGTGGTCGACGAAAGCCGTAAACGGGCGGCCCTCCAGGAGGTGGCGGAAGTGGCGAACGGCCAGGTATAGACCGAGGAGCTCGCGGTCAAATGTGCTATATTTTAGCTCGTTCGGCCGGAGTTGCCGGCGAAAAAAAGTGAGTGGCTGCCAAACCCCGTTCACCCATTGTTCATGTACGGCGCCCACCGCGTAGTCGGAGGCATCCGTAGTGAGGGCGATGGGAGCGTCGAGCACTGGGTGAGCAAGCAGCGTTGCGTCAGCAAGGGCCAGCTTTGCACCTGTGAATGCCACGTCCATGTCTGCGGACCAGTCGACGTCTTGCTCGGCCGGCTTGCCCCGGAGGGCTTCATAAAGGGGCCGCATGAGCTGAGCAGCGCGGGGCACGAAACGGTGATAACAATTCACCATGCCGAGGAACTACTGCAGGGCCTTGATGGAGCGGGGACACGGGAACTTGGTGATGGCCTCGACCTTGGTTGGCAGCAGCACGGCCCCGTTCTTGGTGATGTGGTGGCCCAAAAAGTCAACGGCCGTCGTGCCGAAGTGGCATTTGGCCGGGTTGACGATTAAGCCGTGCTCGCTGAGGCGTCCGAACACTGTTCGGAGGTGGAGGAGGTGCTCGGCCCGGGACGTGCTGGCGACGAGGATGTCGTCCAGGTAGACGAAGAAGAACGGCAGGTCGTGCAGCACGCCGTCCATCAAGCGCTGGAACGCCTGGGCCACGTTCTTGAGGCCAAACGGCATCCTCAGGAATTCGAACAGGCCGAAAGGTGTGATGACGGCCGTTTTTGGGACATCGGCTGGCCTGACAGGTACCTGGTGGTATCCCCGTATCAAGTCAATTTTCGAGAAAATGACCCGCCCCGCCAAACGGGTGGAAAAATCCTGGATATGCGGGACAGGATACCTGTCGGGGGTGGTAACGTCGTTTAGGCGGCGGTAGTCGCCACATGGGCGCCAGCCGCCCCCCGGCTTTGGCACGATGTGCAGAGGTGAGGCCCACACGCTATCGGAGTGCCGCACGATGCCGAGGTGCTCCAACGTGTCGAACTCGGCCTTTGCCACGGCGAGCTTGGCCGGGTCGAGGCGGCGGGCCCTGGTGTAGACCGAACAGGCCCGTAGTTGGTATGTGGTGCTCGATACCATGTCTCACTGCGACGGCCGAAAACGTTGGCCGCGTGAGGGCCGGGAACTCTGCTAGCAGTCGAGCGAACTCGTTCGCCGCCGGGAGGGCGCATGATAGTTTGGTTGGCACGGAGATGCTCATTGTGCATGCCAGGGAGCTGAAAGTCTCGGCGTTGACGAGGCGACGCCGTTTTACGTCGACTAGCAGCCCGTGCGCGCAGAGGAAATCGGCGCCTAGCAAAGCCATGGGCACGCTTGCCGTCACAAAGGTCCAATTAAAGCGCTGGCTGCCGAAGCAGAGGGTGACGTTGCGCGGGCCGAAGGTGCAGATGGCCGAGCCGTTGGCAGCGACCAAGGAGGGGCCGCAAACGGCAGTCTGCCTGTCCTGCTCGGAGGCGGGTATGACGCTCAGTTGGGCGCCGGTGTCACAAAGAAAACGCCGCCCGGACGCTTTGTCCTTGATGAAAAGCAAGTTGCCCGAGTGGCCGGCGCTCATGGCTGGTAATGAACGCCGACCCGGCCGTTTCCCGACTCGCCAAAAGTGCACGGGGGTCGGCATGTCCGAGCCTTTTGTCCGAACCTAGCATGGTAATAACACCATGCCTGGTCAGGTGGAGGCCCAGGCCGTCGTGTTGGAATCGGTCGGCGCGGTGTGGCGGCAGCCAGTCACACTGGCAGTTCGGCCTCCAACCGCACCGGGCGCTCGGGCGCCATGGGCGTCGCTTCGGACGGCGGTGGGCTCCAGGTAGCTGCCCCGATGTGCTGGCCTGCCGAGGAGATCTTGACGGCTTCCCTGGCGAGGGCGCGGGGATCCGTGATCTGCGTGCCTGCCAGGGCGAAGCGTACCTGGCTAGGTAGCTGGCGGAGGAACAGCTCCCGGAAAAGAAAATCCGAGGAGTGCTCACCTAGCAGCGAGAGCATGTAGTCCATCCGCTCGGACGGGCGCGTGTCGCCGAGCTCGGGCAGGTCGAGCAGGCGTCGTGCGCGTTCTATCGGTGAGAGGGCAAATGCGTTGAGGAGGAGCGTCTTGATCGCGCCATATTTGTCAGCGGCTGGCGGGTGCTGTAGGAGGCTCAGGGCGCGGGCCGCGGTGGCAGAGCTGAGTGCCGCTACCACATGGTGGAAGCGGGTGTCGTCTGCGGTCATGCCTCACAGAGCAAACTGGGAGTCTGCCTGGGTGACCCAAACCGCCGCATGAGCCTCCCAGAAGGTAGGCAGTTTAAGGGTAACTGCCGTGTCCATGTCGGGGGTCACCAGTGAGGAGCTGTGCTCCTACGCGAGTCGAAAGGATTGACGCGACAAAAGACGGGAATTCGTCCGAGCTCCTTTATTGGTAAAACGAAAACTCGTGTACTCTGAAAAGCCCGTTTATCGGGTAGCAATATATATAAGCACAATCAAACACGTCATGCCGGAAGCCACGCCTCCCAAGCCGGGCGCGGCATGCCGATCGGAGCGTTTGCCCGGGAAAGGCGAGTCTGGGCATGCCCGGGCGACCTGGGCGAGCCCGGTACAGTGATCGCTCCCTGATTGCGTCATCGGCAGGTGTAAGGCGATTGTGTATGCTCAGCGGCAACCGCTACAAACTCATCATTATATACCAATACCGCCTCGTTAACAAGATGAAATGCTGTTAGTTCTTCTTCTGATGGAATGAGACCCGTTTTGGTTAATGTATCCCTTTTATATTCATTGTCTTCAAAAGCTTTCGCAACATAATTAGAAAGTTTATTTGTCTTCCCAAGGTCTCGGGATGATTGTGTTGCTTCTATACTTGTAAGTTCTTTATTCGCTAGTTCCTCCAACTCTCGCAACCCTTGTTGTTGGTTGGGTAGTGTATGTTATCGCGGGAACTTGGTCTGATAGGTCAATCGTATCATGCGCCTCTTGGCTTTTTTGGGGGGTATATTCTATCGCAGGGAGTTGAAACGAAACTGCCTTTTGTTTGGCAGATTCTAAAAGAGGTTTAAAAAACTTCTCTTGTTTTCTTTCAAATACATTTTAACCCGTTAGTTTCTGCCTCCGCCTCTTCTTTATCTCTTCTTCTTGTTTAACAACTTTTGAAACTAATTGTTGATGTTCCTTAAATTTTCTTGCTCGTTCTTTAGCATTCATTTTATTTATGCAAATAAATTATTAGTTACGAACAGAAGTACCCAGCATTGCCGGGCGGGAGAGGGGAGGGGGAGGGGGAAGGGCAGGGAAGGGGAACGGGGGTGAGGGGAGGAGAGGGGGGAGGGGAGAAGAGGGGGGAGGGGGAGGGGGAGAGGGAGGGGGGAAAGGGAGGGGGAGGAAAGGGGAGGGGGAGGGGAGGGGGAGGGTGGAGGGGAAAGGGAGGGGGAGGGGAGGGGGAAGGCGAAGGGGAAGGGGTGTGGGGGAAAGGGAGTGGTAGGGGGAAAGGGAGGGGGAGGGTGAAGGCGAGGGGAATGGGGGGGAGGGGGAGAAGAGGGGGGAGGGGAGGAGAGGGGGGAGGAGGAAGGGGAGGTGGGAGGGGGAAGGGGAGGGGGAGAGGGAGGGGGAAGGGGGAGGGGGGAAATGGAGGGGGGGAGGGGGAAGGAGGAAGGGGAGGGGGAAGGAGGAAGGGGAGGGGGAAGGGGAGGAGGGAGGGGAAGGGGGGAAAGGGAGGGGGAGGGAGGGGGAGGAGGGAAGGGGAGGGGAACGGAACGGGGGGAGGGGAGAAGAGGGGGGAGGGGAGAAGAGGGGGGAGGTGGGAGGGGAGAAGAGGGGGGAGGTGGGAGGGGAAAGGGGAGGGAGGAGGGGGAGAGGAGGGGGAAGGGGTAGGGGGAAAGGGAAGGGGTAGGGGGGAAAGGGAGGGGGAGGGGAAGGGGAAGGGGTAGGGGGGAAAGGGAGGGGGAGGGCGAGGGAGGGAGAGGATGGAAGCGGAGGGGAGGGGAACGGGGGGAGGGGGAGGGGAGAAGAGGGGGAGGGAGGGGAGGGGGAGGTGGGAAAGGGAGGGGGAGGGAGGGGGAAGGGGGAGGGGGGGAAAGGGAGGGGTAGGGGGGAAAGGGAGGGGGAGGGGGAGGGAGTGGGAGGAAGGAAGGGGAGGGGAGGGATACAGATGGTTACTGGCAATTGATCACATCCACAAATGATGTAATCCATACAATTTATAATAATAATAATAATAATTCATTTATTTTGTATAGCGCTTTTCCTGAAGCCCAAAGGCGCTTTGACAGAGTGCAAAACATAATGCATAACAAAACATGAAAACAACAATTGCAAAAAGACAAGAATCAATAGGGAAATATTTAAAGCAAAAGGAGGGAGAAGGAGAAGTGATAGTCAGGGGTTAAATGCTGTGGGTTGAATGTTGAATGCAGTGCTGAACAGGTGGGTCTTGAGTGATGTTTTGAATGTGGTGAGTGAGGAGGAGTCTCTGATGGTGTGAGGTAGTGAGTTCCAGAGGGTGGGAGCAGCGATGGAGAAGGCCCTGTCCCCCCAGGATCTGAATTTGGTCCGGATGGGGGGGGTGGGGGGTCAGGAGGTTGGTACCAGCAGAGCGGAGGTTGTGGGTGGGAGTGTGTCTGGAGAGGAGGTCAGCCAGGTAGGATGGGGCCAGGTTATGGAGGGCTTTGTAGGTCAAGAGGAGGATTTTGTACTGGATTCTCTGGGAGATGGGGAGCCAGTGAAGCTTGTAAAGGACGGGGGTGATGTGGTCACGGGTCCGGGAATGGGTGAGTCGACGGGCAGCGGAGTTCTGAATGAATTGGAGTTTATTGGTGATTGTTGAGGGTGAACCATAGAGGAGGCTATTGCAGTAGTCCAGACGGGAGGTGATGAAGGCGTGGATGAGGGTTTCTGCAGCCGTGGAGGAGAGGGATGAGCAGAGACGGGCGATGTTTTTCAGGTGAAAAAAGGCTGTCTTTGTGATCTGTTTAGTGTATTTGTCGAAGGAGAGGGTTTGGTCAAAGATGAAGCCAAGATTCCGGATGAGAGGGGAGGTGGATACTGGGATACCGTCGATGTTGAGGGCAAAGTTATGGGTGGATTTTGTGAGCGTTTTTGGGCCAATGATGATTATTTCAGATTTATCACAGTTAAGTTTGAGGAAGTTGATTTGAAGCCAGGATTTTATTTCAGAGATGCAGTTTGTCAGGATAGAGTGGGTGTCGGTGGAGACGGACTTGGTGGAGATGAAAAGCTGGATGTCATCGGCGAAGCAGTGGAATTGGAGACCATGACGGCGGATTAAGTGACCGAGGGGGGACAGGTAAAGGATGAAGAGGAGGGGGCCAATAACTGAACCTTGGGGGACACTTTGGGGGAGGGGAGCAGTGGGGGATTTGCAGTTATTGATGGAGATGAACTGGCGTCTGTCAGAGAGGTATGACTTAATCCAAGAGAGGGCAGTGCCGGTAACGTTAAAGGTGGATTCAAGTCGGGTGAGGAGGATGGTGTGATCGATGGTGTCAAAGGCAGCGCTGAGGTCGAGGAGGACGAGAATGTTGAGGTTGCCAGCGTCAGAGGAGAGGAGAAGGTCGTTGGTGATTTTGAGGAGAGCAGTTTCAGTGCTGTGGTTGGAGCGGAATCCGGATTGGAATGTTTCATACAGGTTATTGGCAGAGAGGTGATGTTTGAGTTGATTGGCTACAGCGCGTTCCAAAACTTTTGACAGAAAGGGTAGGTTGGAGATGGGTCTGAAGTTATTTAGGGTGTCAGGGTTTAGACCAGGTTTTTTTAGAATGGGGGTAACAGCAGCAATTTTGAGGGATGGTGGGACGATGCCTGTAGACAGGGAGGAGTTTATTGTTGCAATGATAAGTGGAGAGAGAGCAGGGAGGGAGGCCTTGACAAAGCTGGAGGGGATGGGGTCAAGAGTGCAGGTGGCAGTTTTCATTCCTATGAGGAGTTCAGAGAGGTCAGTAGGGGAGACCGGGGAGAATTGAGACAGGGGAAGGCAGGATAAGGGGGGGGGCAGGTGGTTGGAGGGGGAGCGGGTGCGGCGGTGGTCAAGCTGTTGTAGATGTTGTCAATTTTGCGTTGGAAGAAAGAAAGGAAGGAGATGCAGTTGTCTATTGTGAATGACTGGGTGGTGGTGTCCAGGGGGCGGAGGAGTTTGTTTATTGTCGAGAAGAGTGCTTTTGGGTTTCCGGAGCCAGAGTGGATAATTTGAGAGTAGTAGGCGGAGCTGGCGCGGGAGAGGGCATCTTTGTAGTGTTGTAGGTGGTCCTTGTAGGCTTGGGAGTGAACTGTGAGACCTGTTTTATTGCGGAGTCTTTCAAGTTGGCGAGCACGAGTTTTCACCAGGCGGAGTTCAGGGGTAAACCAGGGAGCAGAATGGGTGAAAGAAACTGTTTTGGTTTTTACAGGCGCAAGCTGGTCAAGGCAGGAGGAGAGAGTGTGGTTGTAGTAGTCAGTGAGGTCGGAAGGGGTGTGGAGGTCAATGAAGGGAGAAGTGGACATTTTTTCAGAGAGGGTGGATGAGAATGAGGTAGGTGAAAGAGCGTTTAGCTTACGGAAGTTGATAGTGCGATAATGTCTTGGTGTTGGGGTCTGGATGTTGATGGTCATAGTGATGGCTAAGTGGTCAGAGAGGGTGAGGTCGGAGCCAGAGAGATGGTGCAAAATTAATCCAGTGGAGCAGACAAGGTCCAAAATGTGACCACGGATATGCGTAGGAAAGTTGACATGTTGAGTGAGGTTAAAGCAGGTGAGTAAATCAGTGAAGTCAGTGGTTATTGTGGAGTCAGTGGAGTCCATGTGGATATTGAAATCACCAAGGAGGAGGATTGAGGGGGAGAGGTAACATAGCTGGGTCAGAAAGTAGGAGAAGTCAGACAGGAATGATGGGTGTGGTTTGGGAGGGCGGTAGACGACAGCCATGACTGACTGTGTGCGACCAGAGAGTTTAAAAGCCAGGTGTTCAAAGGATGAGGATGAGGCGATGGGGATGAGGCTGGTCCTGATGTCTTGACGGTGGATAACGGCAATTCCACCACCTCGGCCCTCCGAGCGTGGTTTATTGACGTAGGAATATCCATTGGGTGTGGTGAGGTTGAGCGTGTAGTAGTCCAGTGGTTGTTGCCAGGTTTCGGTGAGACAGAGAAAGTCCAGTTTGTTATCCAGGATGTAGTCGTTGAGGATGAGGCATTTGTTGTTGAGGGACCGGGTGTTGAACAGGGTGAGCTTGATGTTGTTTTGAACAGCGGGGATGAATTCAGGTGATTTAGCCAGGGTTCGCAGGCAGGAGGTGCGATTTTGTGCGTTGCCATGACTAGGTGCGCTGGGACGATGAGTGGGAGTGCGCTGAGCCGACCAGAGGACGGGGATGGAGTGAACTGATTGTACATGTACAAACTTACGACCGGAGCCACGGTGAATATACCTGGGTCGTCGGAGGAGTCCATTTGATTTGATGGCAGAGATGCATGATGGGGTGGAGCGGGTATTGAGCAGAAGGAGCCTTGCGGCGGAGTACCGCAGAGCCATGTCAGGCAGGAGCGGAGAGGCGAGCACGAGGCCAAGGTTGAGGAGGTGAAACAATGGTCCCAACCCACGGGAGCAGGCCCAAGGAAATGAAGGAGACGAAGGAGCCAGGTAGGTGAAGCCAGGAGCAGAGTCGGGACCAAGCAGAGGGCAGACAGGAGCAAAGAGACGATCACGAGGCCAAGGTTGATCACGGCAAAGCGGGAAACGCAGCGGCAATCAACCGCTGCCGCTACAAATCAAGATCACGGCGGGAAAACCGCCGCCACACCGCTGCGAAGGACACAACCCACGAGAGCGTGTCCGAGGAAACAGCGAGCAGGCGAAGGAGCCGGGTAGGCAAAGCAGGGAGCAGAGCCGGGACTATGCGGAGGGCAGACTCAATGGCCAAAAAATCCGTACGACCACCAAAAAAGCAAGCCACAGACAGTGGCCCAGTCGAAGAAGCGGCGAGCATGTGACGCCTGCGTCCTCTTCAGACCGGACCGGAAGCGGAAAAATCAATCAATCAATCAATTTATGTACTTTACATAACGTTAATAGGAATACATGGCCGTGTAGATGGGAAATACAGTTTGTTTGAAATACAGTTTGTGCCATCTTCTGTCTCTCGCTGTCTGGCCCTCGCCAGATGTTGTTGATTGGCGTTTAGACGTGCCGTTCTCTCATCTTCTGTCTCTTGCTGGCTGAATCTAGAGACACGTTCTTGATTGGCTTGTCGATGGTGAAAAGTATCTTCATCGGTTTCATGGAGTCTCCGATCAGCGATTTTCCTTGCTCGGGAGGTTGAACGCGACAAATTTCTTTTCTTCGGTGCCATTGCCTTTATCACAGTCAGTCTTCGTCAAGATTGCAACTCTGCGTCGTGTCGTGGGCGTGGCCAACGTGGCCTCATGCTCCCAGGTGATTGGCTAACTCGAGCTCGAGCGAGCCATAATGCGCTACGTTATGGCAAAAAATATGGATCTAAAGATGAAAGAAAAAAAAGCTATGTGGTGTGAATGGCAATGTTCCTCACTGAAATGTGAAAAAACGCAATCGCTTTTCGCTCTGAATTACGTGCGAACGCGTACCTGTGAGTTTATGGCGGCAAGGTTGGAACATCATGTGATCGCTCTGAGCGAATCAGCGTGCTGCTCTGCCACCGGCTCAGATTCTGTGTATAATATTGCTCGCTGAAATGCGCTGAGGTAAAAATATGGTAAAAAAATATGATGAAAGAATTTTTTTTAGGTAGGCCATGTTCTTCCCAGGCTCAATGGCCATGTCTATGCCAAATATCAAGCACGTGAGCCTCTCCGTTTAGGAGTCTATCGGTAACATTACACACACACACACACACACACAAACTGTGTTTTATATATATATTATATCATCTTCTTTCACAACGATATATTTATATTTTTCAGTCGTATGTTTCATATGACACTCAAATTCCTTTTTATTACATAATGTAGAACAATTATCCCTCCAAAAATTAGTTATATCTAATGCATTTAGTTTGAATAAAATAAAAGTATTAGCATTGTTTCTTATTGAGCGATGAGGGAGTTGAAAGTATGATTGACTAAGATAAATACAATTTTTATTTTTTATTTTTTTTTGGTACACTGAATCGAGGCTCGTGAAAGAGCTAACATTTATTTCACAAACAAATCAACCAGACAAACAAAATATATAAAAAGAGGGAGCGGAAGTCAACATGAGGAGAGAAGGGGAAGCACACAAACACAACAATTGAGAGCAGGGAGAAGTGTGGGAGGGAGAGGGCTTGGGGGGAGGAGGCGTGGGAAGGGGAGGGGGGGGGGGGAGAGGTATAAAACACAAGGGGACCAGGGACTTCCAAGACAGAAGTTGGTATTTAAAAAAAAAAAAGTGTAGGATTTTGGGTGAAATTAGCGGGGGTAGAAAAGATCAAGGTTTTGGATGGGGGAAGATAAGACATGGTGGTGAACAGCTGTTTTAAAGACCTGGAGGGTGTAGTGGGATTGAAGAGAGTGAGGGACTTTGCTCCAGAGGCGGGAGAAAAGAGGAATGAAGGAGTGAAGATGAGCAGAAAGTCTTGATTTTGGCAGTTTAACGATAAGAGGGTTGCAGGCAGATCTTGTGCGACCTGTAGGAATATTTGGGCGACAGAGCCCAGACAGAGCTGTGGGAGCAAGGCCAGAGAGGAGTCGGTAGAAGACGGAAAGACCACCAACCTGCCTGCGGTGAGTGAGTGAAAGGCCCTTGGAGTTAGCTTCAACGCGGGAGATTCCAATGATTCTGAACGCTTTGGTTTCAACAGCGTGAAGACGCGCTAGGTGTGAGGCAGGAGCACCAGACCAGAGGGGAGAGCAGTATTCCATAGAGCTGTGGATGAAAGCCTTGTAAGTGGTGAGGAGCTCAGGTGTACCAAGGAAGGACTTCGCACGACGGAGGATGCCCAGTCGGCGACTGGCTTTGGAGGCCAGATTTGAAATGTGGTTTTCCCAGGAAAGATCATGGCAGATAGTGAGACCCAAAAGCTTGAGTGACAGAACTTCTTGGAGAGGATTAGTCAGAAAGTGGATGGGAGGGTTGTCCAGTCGGTCTTTTCGGAGAGACATCGTAAGAGTGTGAGATTTGTCAGGATTGAAAGACATGTTCCACTTGTTTGCCCAGTCTGTGATTTTGTCCAGGTCTGCAGAGAGTGAGGAGGCTGCAGACTGCCGATCTGAGGGATGAAGAATGGAGTGACAGAGAGTAGAGTCGTCAGCAAAGAGATAGAGAGGATTTTCAAGAGAGTCAGAGAGATCATTGATGAAGACCAGAAAAAGCACAGGGCCCAGAACACTGCCTTGAGGAACTCCAGCCTGAACAGGAAGAGGAGATGAGAGAAACCCATTCAGGGCCACACGTTGACTACGACTAGAGAGGAAGTCCGCCAGGCATGTGTTGAGATTTCTATGGATACCAAAGGAGGAGAGTTTGGTGAGCAGAGCGGGGTTGCCAGACCGTATCGAAGGCACGTGAAATGTCAAGGGAGACAGCTCTAATTTCCTGTTTGGCGTTGAGGACTTCCATCCATTGTTGAGAAAGCAGAAGCAGCATGTCCAGAGTAGAGTGACCAGGTCTGAAACCAAATTGATGGTCAGAGACCAAGCCATTGGAGAAGAGGAAAGATTTCATATCTGAAGCAATGTTGGATTCCATGACTTTGCTGATAATTGGGAGAAGGCTGATTGGTCTGTAGTTGCTAGGATCTGTTTTTGCACCTTTTTTGTGCAAAGCGGTGAAGTTGGCTGATTTCCAAGCAGATGGCAGATGACCTTGAGCAAAAGAGAGGGTGAATAGAACAGAGAGAGGGAGTGAAAGAGCGGCAGAACATGATTTTAGGACCCGTGGGCTGATGCCGTCAGGACCAGTTGCGGAATCAGAGTCGAGGGTTGACAGAAACTTTTCCACCTTGTCAGGAGGAAAGGACACAGAGTCCAGGAGCAGCTGGGTATGACTGGGTATGGTGGGTACAGAGAGGGATGGGTTTGGGACACAAGATTTAGAGGCAAACACAGAGTTGAGGCATTCAGCTTTTTCACGTGCGGAGTCAGCCGTGTAGCCGTTTTTTTTTGTTTTTTTTGTATACTGAATCGAGGCTCGTGAAAGAGCTAACATTTATTTCACAAACAAATCAACCAGACAAACAAAATATATAAAAAGAGGGAGCAGACGACAAGAAGGGGAGAGAAGGGGAAGCACACAAACACAACATTTGAGAGCAGGGAGAAGTGTGGGAGGGAGAGGGCTTGGGGGGAGGAGGCGTGGGAAGGGGGAGAGGTATAAAACACAAGGGGACCGAAATTAGCGGGGGTAGAAAAGATCAAGGTTTTAGATGGGGGAAGATAAGAGATGGTGGTGAACAGCTGTTTTAAAGACCTGGAGGGTGGAGTGGGATTGAAGAGAGTGAGGGAGTTTGTTCCAGAGGCGGGAGAAAAGAGGAATGAATGAGTGAAGGTGAGCAGAGAGTCTTGATTTTGGCAGTTTAACCATAAGAGGGTTGCAGGCAGATCTTGTGCGACCTGTAGGAATATTTGGGGGACAGAGCCCAGAGAGAGCTGGGGGGGGGGGGCAAGGCCAGAGAGGAGTCGGTAGAAGACGGAAAGACCACCAACCTGCCTGCGGTGAGTGAGTGAAAGGCCCTTTATTAGCTTCATCATGGGAGATTCCAATGATTCTGAACACTTTGGTTTCAACAGCGTGAAGACGAGCTAGGTTTAAGGCAGGAGCACCAGACCAGAGGGGAGAGCAGTATTCCATAGAGCTGCGGATGAAAGAGGGGGAGGGGAAAGAGGGGGAAGAGGGGAAAGAGGGAGGGGGAAAAGAGGTTTGAGGTGAGGGAGGGGATGAAGGGGGAAGAAACACCAGAAACAGATTCGATCAGACGCCACCAGGATTTGGAAGAGGGAGACAGATAAGAGAGTTCGGTCTTGAGAATCGAGAGATATTGTTTCCTGGCTCTCCTGAGGGTGGACACACACTTGTTTCGGGCTTTGTGAAAGGAAATGAGATTTCCTTCCGTTGGATTTGCTTTCCAGGAGACGAAAGCAAGTTGTTTCTGGGCAACAGCCTCACCACAAGATGCCGTGTACCATGGACGGGAGGAAGGGTATGACAACTGAAGACGAGATGGGATAAATCTGTGCATGAGAGAGAGTAATTTACTTTGGAAGAATTCCCAGGATGAGTTGATGTCAGAGGCGGTAGAGATGGGAGACCAGTCCAGATGATTGATGGCTGCTTGAAGACCATGCCAGTTGGCCTGAGTGAAATGCCAGACTCGTCGACGCTGAGAAGGCTCTCTGAGAATGGTCAGAGAGATGTCCACTTTAACAATTACAAGAAGAATGACGTCCTATTGGATAGTAGCTGTCCATAACCGTTTGATTTTTCTCATTAAAACAATCGTCAAAGATAATGAGGTTCTTTTTTGTGTCATCTAAATCTTGGGTGTGAAGGTATATCATCTATATTATCGCTGAGAATACAAGTTATACCGTCACGTGAACAGGAAGTACACCCCATGTAAAGTTTGGACTTTTTCAACATATTTCAACATACAGCTACTTGATCTTCATTTCAACAATATTGATAGATAAAGGTGATATAATATAACAAATATCATGAAACATTTACATTTTGTAGTCCATTGTATAATTTAAAGAAACGTAAATGCAAATTTCACATGTGGAAAAAGTAAGTACACCCCTAAATTTATCACTGCTTCAAATACCTAAAATTAGAATCAGGTGCACCAGCTCCGATGCAAATGATTAGAACATCGTTAGAGAGGATCTTGGAGGAACCTGTCTTATTTAAACCTCAGACATTTAGTTCGTTTGCTCTTTGTTGTTGAAGTGTGCGGCGTCACCATGCCTAAATCAAAAGAGCTCTCTGAGGCCTTCAGCAAGAAGGTTATAGATGCCTACGAGTCTGGAAAGGGATTTAAAAAGATCTCCAAACAATTTGAAATCAATCATTCGACTGTCCGGAAGATCATCTACAAGTGGAGAAGATTCCAAACAACTGCCAACTTGTTCAGGCCAGGTCGCCCCAGCAAGTTCAGCCCGAGAGCAGACCGCAAGATGCTGAAAGAAGTCTCTAAAAACCCCCAGAATGTCATCACGGGACCTACAGGTAGCTCTTGCCACTGTTGATGTCAAAGTGCACGAGTCTACCATTAGAAAGAGGCTGCACAAATTTGATCTACATGGGAGGTGTGCCAGGAGGAAACCTTTGCTGTCCAGAAAGAACATCGGTGCAAGACTAAAGTTTGCCAATGAACACCTAGGCAAAGACCAGCACTTCTGGAACAATGTGCTCTGGACAGATGAGTCAAAGGTAGAGCTATTTGGCCACAGTACCAGAAGACATGTTTGGCGAAAACCAAAGACAGCATTTGACCACAAGAACCTGATACTAACTGTAAAGCATTGTGGTGGAAATATTATGTTTTGGGGGCAGCTTTGCTGCATCAGGGCCTGGGCAGCTCACCATCATAGAATCCACTATGAATTCTTCATTGTACCAGAGGGTGCTTGAGGACAATGTGAGGCCATCTGTCGGAAAGTTGAAGCTCAACCGAAGGTGGACCTTGCAACATGACAATGACCCCAAAACATACCATTAAATCCACCAAGGAGTGGCTGAAGAGAAAGAAATGGAGGGTTCTGGAATGGCCAAGTCAAAGCCTGGATCTAAATCCCATCGAGATGTTGGGGGATTTGAAACGAGCTGTGCATGCAAGAAACCCTTCAAACATCGCACAGCTGAAAGAATTCTGCATGGAGGAGTGGGCAAAAATTTCTCCCAGTCGGTGTCAGAGACTGGTAGACAGTTATAAGAAACGCCTACTTGAGGTTGTTTCTGCCAAGGTGGGCAATACCACCTATTAGAGCCAAGGGTGTACTTACTTTTTCCACATGCGAAATTTGCATTCATGTTTATTTAAATTATACAATGGACTACAAAATGTAAATATTTCATGATATTTGTTGTATTATATCACCTTTATCTATCAATATTCTTGAAATGAAGATCAAATAGCTGTATGTTGAAATATGTTGAAAAAGTCAAAACTTTACATGGGGTGTACTTACTTTTTCACGTGACTGTAGGTGATGTGGGTTTTGCTTTCTTTTTACATTTTTGTGGAGTATAACAAAATAGTTGTTTTACATCTTCAATGTTGTGCTCATTTAGTTTGTGTTGGAGCTTAATTAACCCAATTATGTCTCCTTTTTGAAAACCCGCATTAAAACCTTGTGATAGTAGTTGATACTCTGGTTGAAAACTTCACTTTGTGAAAATTATTAAATTTTCATAATCTAAAAATTTTGGAGTAAGGAGCATCTTTAAAAGCAAACAGGTTTTCCCACATCCGCTTGAACCAACTATTAAACATCTTAATAAATTTGGGAGGTTCTTATGATTATTAAATTTTATCTTACTTTCCCACATGGGTAAAAAATCATCTATTTTATATAAGATTGAAAATATATAGTCGTTAATCATTCATCCTGTGTGTTGTTATCCCTATTTGCATTATAATTATGTATACATATTAGAAGCGATTCAACCAACCGTCTAATTGTGTTAAATATATCTTGAAATATTTTGAAATTGGGTTTGTCCATTTTATATAGCCTAATAAAAAAATACTATTTTAAAGAAGTATAACATAAATGTTATATTTCTATAATTTTAACCACATCCTATCATGTAATTTTTAAGTATATATATATTTTCATATTATTTACCGATGTTGTGTCGTTAGTACTTTCATCGTTAAACATCCTGCTGCTTCCGTAATTTTATTTTGGGATGTAAGATTGTTAATATTAATCATTAACCTGTTTGTTTTCTGAAATAGCTCTTGAATAACTACATTATTTACCTTCAATTGAATGGATGGACCCACACCACCGATAAAAAATATTTGATATCTCAATAGCACAGATCACTTTACAGTTCACACCCATCAATTCGTCTGGTTTGATGCGATGATCTTCGATGCATGATTCTTCAGTGATTTTGTTATCGTAAAACGAAGATAGAATTTCAGGATGTTTGTCTGCCTCCCTGTACTTTTCATATTTGTTTAAAAGTTTTGGATACATTGTTGGTGGGTAACTTTCAATAGCAATTCCTCCATCACGTTTTCGCCAAAATATATCAAGTCCGTTAACATGGGCTCTAAACTTGTTGTGGTCCTTTTTCATCTTTTCAATAACATCGGATTTCATCAAATGTGTTTTAATTGCGTCTATAATTTCTTCAAACATTTATATTGCTTTTGCTTCTGCCGTCGTTGGGGGGAAGCGTGAATTATACATAACAAGTGGCAGCGAATATGATTCAACTCTGCGCTCCTTAGCATTATTTTCATACACTTTAATACCCCATGAAAACAACGTCAGTGTTTCGATAAACAGTTTTCTAATACCGCTTTGTTGGTGAGTATGATCATAATTATATTTAATCATAATACGGTAATAGTTAATTCCGTTGTTGTTGTAATATTTTGGTTCTTCAAATATAATATTTTTAATATCAAAATTCAGATAAGTCAGGAGTTTCGCATCAAAATCGCATCGCATCAAATTCGCATCAAAATTCACGAGTCTACCATAATAGTTCTTTTTAATAATACTTTTTTGTTTTTAAACTAAAAATCAATCTTTTTATTTAATTTCATAATCTTATATATAAATGACAATATCTATAACTACACAAATATTATGTATCATGACCTCATTCTCCATGATGAATCTTTGTACCCCACAGCTAAATGATAACATTAACCTTGTTATTCCCCGTCATTTTCCCTGTTGTTGCGCGTGTGATGTTGTTATTACTCAAGATTCTCATCGTTATCCTCGAAATGTTGATTTTGGAGATTGTAATGGGGATCATCACGACGATTATGATGATCGTGATGATTTTGGCTGCAGTGATGTTAAGGATAATTATAAGGATAATGATAAGGATAATGATAATTACAACACTGATAATTGTAAGTCTGTAACCCTACCCGAATACATGAAGACCCCGGTACTTTATTGAAACACGGTAGTGTTATAGATTCAACTACTAACGTGAATATACAGTCACGTGAAAAAGAAAGTACACCCCATGTAAAGTTTTGACTTTTTCAACATATTTCAACATGTGCTTTTGTTGTGCTTTTTTCTTGTTGTGCTTTTCGCACTTGTGTTAGTGTTGAAAAACCACTTTTCGCACTTGGGTTAGTGTTGAAAAACCACTTTTCGCACTTGTGTTGGTTGGTGCAGGAAACCACTTTTGCACTTGTATTAGTGTGGAAAAACCACTTTTCGCACTTGTGTTAGTGTTGAAAAACCACTTTTCGCACTTGTGTTGGTGCAGGAAACCACTTTTGCACTTGTATTAGTGTGGAAAAAACACTTTTTGCACTTGTGATAGTGTTGAAAAACCACTTTTCGCACTTGTGTTAGTGTTGAAAAACCACTTTTCGCACTTGTGTTGGTGCAGGAAACCACTTTTGCACTTGTATTAGTGTGGAAAAACCACTTTTCGCACTTGTGTTAGTGTTGAAAAACCACTTTTTGCACTTGTGTTAGTGTTGAAAACCCACTTTTCGCACTTGTGTTGGTGCAGGAAACCACTTTTGTACTTGTATTAGTGTGGAAAAAACACTTTTTGCACTTGTGATAGTGTTGAAAAACCACTTATCGCACTTGTGTTAGTGTTGAAAAACCACTTTTCGCACTTGTGTTGGTGCAGGAAACCACTTTTGCACTTGTATTAGTGTGGAAAAACCACTTTTCGCACTTGTGTTAGTGTTGAAAAACCACTTTTCGCACTTGTGTTAGTGTTGAAAAACCACTTTTCGCACTTGTGTTGGTGCAGGAAACCACTTTTGCACATGTATTAGTGTGGAAAAACCACTTTTTGTACTTGTGATAGTGTTGAAAAACCACTTTTCACACTTGCGTTAGTGTTGAAAAACCACTTTTCGCACTTGTGTTGGTGCAGGAAACCACTTTTGCACTTGTATTAGTGTGGAAAAAACACTTTTTGCACTTGTGATAGTGTTGAAAAACCACTTTTCGCACTTGTGTTAGTGTTGAAAAACCACTTTTCGCACTTGTGTTGGTGCAGGAAACCACTTTTGTACTTGTATTAGTGTGGAAAAACCACTTTTCACACTTGTGTTAGTGTTGAAAAACCACTTTTCGCACTTGTGTTAATGTTGAAAATCCACTTTTCGCACTTGTGTTAGTGTTGAAAAACCACTTTTCGCACTTGTGTTGGTGCAGGAAACCACTTTTGCACTTGTATTACTGTGGAGAAAACACTTTTCGCACTTGTGTTAGTGTTGAAAAACCACTTTTCACACTTGTGTTAGTGTTGAAAAACCACTTTTCGCACTTGTGTTGGTGCAGGAAACCACTTTTGCACTTGTATTAGTGTGGAAAAACCACTTTTCGCACTTGTGTTAGTGTTGAAAAACCACTTTTCGCACTTGTGTTCGTGTTGAAAAACTTTTCGCACTTGTTTTAGTGTTGAAAAACCACTTTTCGCACTCTTGTTGGTGCAGGAAACCTCTTTTGCACTTGTATTAGTGTGGAAAAAACACTTTTCGCACTTGTGTTAGTGTTGAAAAACCACTTTTTGCACTTGTGTTAGTGTTGAAAAACCACTTTTTGCACTTGTGTTGGTGCAGGAAACCACTTTTGCACTTGTATTAGTGTGGAAAAAACACTTTTCGCACTTGTGTTAGTGTTGAAAAACCACTTTTCGCACTTGTGTTAGTGTTGAAAAAACACTTTTCGCACTTGTGTTAGTGTTGAAAAACCACTTTTCGCACTTGTGTTGGTGCAGGAAACCACTTTTGCACTTGTATTAGTGTTGAAAAACCACTTTTCGCACTTGTGTTAGTGTTGAAAAACTACTTTTCGCACTTATGTTGGTGCAGGAAACCACTTTTGCACTTGTATTAGTGTGGAAAAAACCACTTTTCGCAATTGTGTTAGTGTTGAAAAACCACTTTTCGCACTTGTGTTAGTGTTGAAAAACCATTTTTCGCACTTGTGTTGGTGCAGGAAACCACATTTGCACTTGTATTAGTGTGGAAAAAACACTTTTTGCACTTGTGATAGTGTTGAAAAACCACTTCTCGCACTTGTGTTGGTGCAGGAAACCACTTTTGCCACTTGGCCACTTTTGCACTTGTATTAGTGTGGAAAAACACTTTTTGCACTTGTGATAGTGTTGAAAAACCATTTTTCGCACTTGTGTTAGTGTTGAAAAACCACTTTTCGCACTTGTGTTGGTGCAGGAAACCACTTTTGCACTTGTATTAGTGTGGAAAAACCACTTTTCGCACTTGTGTTAGTGTTGAAAAACCACTTTTCGCACTTGTGTTAGTGTTGAAAAACCACTTCTCGCACTTGTGTTGGTGCAGGAAACCACTTTTTCACTTGTATTAGTGTGGAAAAAACACTTTTTGCACTTGTGATAGTGTTGAAAAACCACTTTTCGCACTTGTGTTAGTGTTGAAAAACCACTTTTCGCACTTGTGTTGGTGCAGGAAACCACTTTTGCACTTGTATTAGTGTGGAAAAACCACTTTTGTACTTGTGTTAGTGTTGAAAAACCACTTTTCGCACTTGTGTTAGTGTTGAAAAACCACTTTTCGCACTTGTGTTAGTGTTGAAAAACCACTTTTCGTACTTGCGTTGGTGCAGGAAACCACTTTTGCACTTGTATTAGTGTGGAAAAAACCACTTTTCGCACTTGTGTTAGTGTTGAAAAACCACTTTTCGCACTTGTGTTAGTGTTGAAAAACCACTTTTCGCACTTGTGTTGGTGCAGGAAACCACTTTTGCACTTGTATTAGTGTGGAGAAAACACTTTTTGCTCTTGTGATAGTGTTGAAAAACCACTTTTCGCACTTGTGTTAGTGTTGAAAAACCACTTTTCGCACTTGTGTTGGTGCAGGAAACCACTTTTGCACTTGTATTAGTGTGGAAAAACCACTTTCGCACTTGTGTTAGTGTTGAAAAACCACTTTTCGCACCTGTGTTAGTGTTGAAAAACCACTTTTCGCACTTGTGTTAGTGTTGAAAAACCACTTTTTGCACTTGTGTTGGTGCAGGAAACCACTTTTGCCACTTGGCCACTTTTGCACTTGTATTAGTGTGGAAAAAACACTTTTTGCACTTGTGATAGTGTTGAAAAACCACTTTTCGCACTGGTGTTAGTGTTGAAAAACCACATTTCGCACTTGTGTTGGTGCAGGAAACCACTTTTGCACTTGTATTAGTGTGGAAAAAACCACTTTTCGCACTTGTGTTAGTGTTGAAAAACCACTTTTCGCACTTGTGTTGGTGCAGGAAACCACTTTTGCACTTGTATTAGTGTGGAAAAAACACTTTTTACACTTGTGATAGTGTTGAAAAACCACTTTTCGCACTTGTGTTAGTCTTGAAAAACCACTTTTCGCACTTGTGTTAGTGTTGAAAAACCACTTTTCGCACTTGTGTTGGTGCAGGAAACCACTTTCGCACTTGTATTAGTGTGGAAAAAACACTTTTCGCACTTGTGTTAATGTTGAAAAACCACTTTTCGCACTTGTGTTAGTGTTGAAAAACCACTTTTCGCACTTGTGTTAGTGTTGAAAAACCACTTTTCGCACTTGTGTTGGTGCAGGCAACCACTTTTGCACTTGTATTACTGTGGGAAAAAACACTTTTTGCACTTGTGATAGTGTTGAAAAACCACTTTTCACACTTGTGTTAGTGTTGAAAAACCACTTTTCGCACTTGCGTTGGTGCAGGAAACGACTTTTGCACTTGTATTAGTGTGGAAAAACCACTTTTCGCACTTGTGTTAGTGTTGAAAAACCACTTTTCGCACTTGTGTTAGTGTTGAAAAACCATTTTTCGCACTTGTGTTGGTGCAGGAAACCACTTTTGCACTTGTATTAGTGTGGAAAAAACACTTTTTGCACTTGTGATAGTGTTGAAAAACCACTTCTCGCACTTGTGTTGGTGCAGGAAACCACTTTTGCCACTTGGCCACTTTTGCACTTGTATTAGTGTGGAAAAAACACTTTTTGCACTTGTGATAGTGTTGAAAAACCACTTTTCGCACTTGTGTTAGTGTTGAAAAACCACTTTTCGCACTTGTGTTGGTGCAGGAAACCACTTTTGCACTTGTATTAGTGTGGAAAAAACAATTTTCGCACTTGTGTTAGTGTTGAAAAACGACTTTTTGCACTTGTGTTAGTGTTGAAAAACCACTTTTCGCACTTGTGTTGGTGCAGGAAACCACTTTTGCACTTGTATTAGTGTGGAAAAAACCACTTTTCACACTTGTGTTAGTGTTGAAAAACCACTTTTCGCACTTGTGTTGGTGCAGGAAACCACTTTTGCACTTGTATTAGTGTGGAAAAAACACTTTTTACACTTGTGATAGTGTTGAAAAACCACTTTTCGCACTTGTGTTAGTCTTGAAAAACCACTTTTCGCACTTGTGTTAGTGTTGAAAAACCACTTTTTGCACTTGTGTTAGTGTGGAAAAAACACTTTTCGCACTTGTGTTAATGTTGAAAAACCACTTTTCGCACTTGTGTTAGTGTTGAAAAACCACTTATCGCACTTGTGTTAGTGTTGAAAAACCACTTTTCGCACTTGTGTTGGTGCAGGCAACCACTTTTGCACTTGTATTACTGTGGGAAAAAACACTTTTTGCACTTGTGATAGTGTTGAAAAACCACTTTTCACACTTGTGTTAGTGTTGAAAAACCACTTTTCGCACTTGCGTTGGTGCAGGAAACGACTTTTGCACTTGTATTAGTGTGGAAAAACCACTTTTCGCACTTGTGTTAGTGTTGAAAAACCACTTTTCGCACTTGTGTTGGTGCAGGAAACCACTTTTGCCACTTGGCCACTTTTGCACTTGTATTAGTGTGGAAAAAACACTTTTTGCACTTGTGATAGTGTTGAAAAACCACTTCTCGCACTTGTGTTGGTGCAGGAAACCACTTTTGCCACTTGGCCACTTTTGCACTTGTATTAATGTGGAAAAAACACTTTTTGCACTTGTGATAGTGTTGAAAAACCACTTTTCGCACTTGTGTTAGTGTTGAAAAACCACTTTTCGCACTTGTGTTGGTGCAGGAAACCACTTTTGCACTTGTATTAGTGTGGAAAAAACAATTTTCGCACTTGTGTTAGTGTTGAAAAACGACTTTTTGCACTTGTGTTAGTGTTGAAAAACCACTTTTCGCACTTGTGTTGGTGCAGGAAACCACTTTTGCACATGTATTAGTGTGGAAAAAACACTTTTTGTACTTGTGATAGTGTTGAAAAACCACTTTTCGCACTTGCGTTAGTGTTGAAAAACCACTTTTTGCACTTGTGTTGGTGCAGGAAACCACTTTTGCACTTGTATTAGTGTGGAAAAACCACTTTCGCACTTGTGTTAGTGTTGAAAAACCACTTTTCGCACCTGTGTTAGTGTTGAAAAACCACTTTTCGCACTTGTGTTAGTGTTGAAAAACCACTTTTCGCACTTGTGTTGGTGCAGGAAACCACTTTTGCACTTGTATTAGTGTGGAAGAACCACTTTTCGCACTTGTGTTAGTGTTGAAAAACCATTTTTCGCACTTGTGTTGGTGCAGGAAACCACTTTTGCACTTGTATTAGTGTGGAAAAAACACTTTTTGCACTGGTGTTAGTGTTGAAAAACCACTTTTCGCACTGGTGTTAGTGTTGAAAAACCACATTTCGCACTTGTGTTGGTGCAGGAAACCACTTTTGCACTTGTATTAGTGTGGAAAAACCACTTTTCGCATTTGTGTTAGTGTTGAAAAACCACTTTTCGCACTTGTGTTGGTGCAGGAAACCACTTTTGCACTTGTATTAGTGTGGAAAAAACACTTTTTGCACTTGTGATAGTGTTGAAAAACCACTTTTCGCACTTGTGTTAGTCTTGAAAAACCACTTTTCGCACTTGTGTTAGTGTTGAAAAACCACTTTTTGCACTTGTGTTAGTGTTGAAAAACCACTTTTCGCACTTGTGTTGGTGCAGGAAACCACTTTCGCACTTGTATTAGTGTAGAAAAAACACTTTTCGCACTTGTGTTAGTGTTGAAAAACCACTTTTCGCACTTGTGTTAGTGTTGAAAAACCACTTTTCGCACTTGTGTTAGTGTTGAAAAACCACTTTTCGCACTTGTGTTGGTGCAGGCAACCACTTTTGCACTTGTATTAGTGTGGGAAAAAACACTTTTTGCACTTGTGATAGTGTTTAAAAACCACTTTTCACACTTGTGTTAGTGTTGAAAAACCACTTTTCGCACTTGTGTTGGTGCAGGCAACCACTTTTGCACTTGTATTAGTGTGGGAAAAAACACTTTTTGCACTTGTGATAGTGTTGAAAAACCACTTTTCACACTTGTGTTAGTGTTGATAAACCACTTTTCGCATTTGTGTTGGTGCAGGAAACCACTTTTGTACTTGTATTAGTCTGGAAAAACCACTTTTCGCACTTGTGTTAGTGTTGAAAAACCACTTTTCCAACTTGTGTTAGTGTTGAAAATCCACTTTTCGCACTTGTGATAGTGTTGAAAAACCACTTTTCGCACTTGTGTTGGTGCAGGAAACCACTTTTGCACTTGTATTAGTGTGGAAAAAACACTTTTCGCACTTGTGTTAGTGTTGAAAAACCACTTTTTGCACTTGTGTTAGTGTTGAAAAACCACTTTTCGTACTTGTGTTGGTGCATGAAACCACTTTTGCACTTGTATTAGTGTGGAAAAACCACTTTTCGCACTTGTGTTAGTGTTGAAAAACCACTTTTCGCACTTGTGTTAGTGTTGAAAAACCACTTTTCGCACTTGTTTTAGTGTTGAAAAACCACTTTTCGCACTCGTGTTGGTGCAGGAAACCTCTTTTGCACTTGTATTAGTGTGGAAAAATCACTTTTCGCACTTGTGTTAGTGTTGAAAAACCACTTTTCCCACTTGTGTTAGTGTTGAAAAACCACTTTTCGCAATTGTGTTGGTGCAGGAAACCACTTTTGCACTTGTATTAGTGTGGAAAAAACACTTTTCGCACTTGTGTTAGTGTTGAAAAACCACTTTTCGCACTTGTGTTAGTGTTGAAAAACCACTTTTCGCACTTGTGTTAGTGTTGAAAAACCACTTTTCGCACTTGTGTTGGTGCAGGAAACCACTTTTGCACTTGTATTAGTGTGGAAAAACCACTTTTTGCACTTGTGATAGTGTTGAAAAACCACTTTTCGCACTTGTGTTAGTGTTGAAAAACCACTTTTCGCACTTGTGTTGGTGCAGGAAACCACTTTTGCACTTGTATTAGTGTGAAAAAACTACTTTTCGCACTTGTGTTAGTGTTGAAAAACCACTTTTCGCACTTGTGTTAGTGTTGAAAAACCATTTTTCGCGCTTGTGTTGGTGCAGGAAACCACATTTGCACTTGTATTAGTGTGGAAAAAACACTTTTTGCACTTGTGATAGTGTTGAAAACCACTTATCGCACTTGTGTTGGTGCAGGAAACCACTTTTGCCACTTGGCCACTTTTGCACTTGTATTAGTGTGGAAAAAACACTTTTTGCACTTGTGATAGTGTTGAAAAACCACTTTTCGCACTGGTGTTAGTGTTGAAAAACCACTTTTCGCACTTGTGTTAGTGTTGAAAAACCACTTTTCGCACTTGTGTTGGTGCAGGAAACCACTTTTGCACTTGTATTAGTGTGGAAAAAACACTTTTTGCACTTGTGATAGTGTTGAAAAACCACTTTTCGCACTTGTGTTAGTGTTGAAAAACCACTTTTCGCACTTGTGTTGGTGCAGGAAACGACTTTTGCACTTGTATTAGTGTGGAAAAACCACTTTTCGCACTTGTGTTAGTGTTGAAAAACCACTTTTCGCACTTGTGTTAGTGTTGAAAAACCATTTTTCGCACTTGTGTTGGTGCAGGAAACCACTTTTGCACTTGTATTAGTGTGGAAAAAACACTTTTTGCACTTGTGATAGTGTTGAAAAACCACTTCTCGCACTTGTGTTGGTGCAGGAAACCACTTTTGCCACTTGGCCACTTTTGCACTTGTATTAGTGTGGAAAAAACACTTTTTGCACTTGTGATAGTGTTGAAAAACCACTTTTCGCACTTGTGTTAGTGTTGAAAAACCACTTTTCGCACTTGTGTTGGTGCAGTAAACCACTTTTGCACTTGTATTAGTGTGGAAAAAACACTTTTCGCACTTGTGTTAGTGTTGAAAAACCACTTTTTGCACTTGTGTTAGTGTTGAAAAACCACTTTTTGCACTTGTGTTGGTGCAGGAAACCACTTTTGCCACTTGGCCACTTTTGCACTTGTATTAGTGTGGAAAAAACACTTTTTGCACTTGTGATAGTGTTGAAAAACCACTTTTCGCACTTGTGTTAGTCTTGAAAAACCACTTTTCGCACTTGTGTTAGTGTTGAAAAACCACTTTTCGCACTTGTGTTGGTGCAGGAAACCACTTTCGCACTTGTATTAGTGTGGAAAAAACACTTTTCGCACTTGTGTTAATGTTGAAAAACCACTTTTCGCACTTGTGTTAGTGTTGAAAAACCACTTTTCGCACTTGTGTTAGTGTTGAAAAACCACTTTTCGCACTTGTGTTGGTGCAGGCAACCACTTTTGCACTTGTATTACTGTGGGAAAAAACACTTTTTGCACTTGTGATAGTGTTGAAAAACCACTTTTCACACTTGTGTTAGTGTTGAAAAACCACTTTTCGCACTTGCGTTGGTGCAGGAAACGACTTTTGCACTTGTATTAGTGTGGAAAAACCACTTTTCGCACTTGTGTTAGTGTTGAAAAACCACTTTTCGCACTTGTGTTAGTGTTGAAAAACCATTTTTCGCACTTGTGTTGGTGCAGGAAACCACTTTTGCACTTGTATTAGTGTGGAAAAAACACTTTTTGCACTTGTGATAGTGTTGAAAAACCACTTCTCGCACTTGTGTTGGTGCAGGAAACCACTTTTGCCACTTGGCCACTTTTGCACTTGTATTAGTGTGGAAAAAACACTTTTTGCACTTGTGATAGTGTTGAAAAACCACTTTTCGCACTTGTGTTAGTGTTGAAAAACCACTTTTCGCACTTGTGTTGGTGCAGGAAACCACTTTTGCACTTGTATTAGTGTGGAAAAAACAATTTTCGCACTTGTGTTAGTGTTGAAAAACGACTTTTTGCACTTGTGTTAGTGTTGAAAAACCACTTTTCGCACTTGTGTTGGTGCAGGAAACCACTTTTGCACTTGTATTAGTGTGGAAAAAACCACTTTTCACACTTGTGTTAGTGTTGAAAAACCACTTTTCGCACTTGTGTTGGTGCAGGAAACCACTTTTGCACTTGTATTAGTGTGGAAAAAACACTTTTTACACTTGTGATAGTGTTGAAAAACCACTTTTCGCACTTGTGTTAGTCTTGAAAAACCACTTTTCGCACTTGTGTTAGTGTTGAAAAACCACTTTTTGCACTTGTGTTAGTGTGGAAAAAACACTTTTCGCACTTGTGTTAATGTTGAAAAACCACTTTTCGCACTTGTGTTAGTGTTGAAAAACCACTTATCGCACTTGTGTTAGTGTTGAAAAACCACTTTTCGCACTTGTGTTGGTGCAGGCAACCACTTTTGCACTTGTATTACTGTGGGAAAAAACACTTTTTGCACTTGTGATAGTGTTGAAAAACCACTTTTCACACTTGTGTTAGTGTTGAAAAACCACTTTTCGCACTTGCGTTGGTGCAGGAAACGACTTTTGCACTTGTATTAGTGTGGAAAAACCACTTTTCGCACTTGTGTTAGTGTTGAAAAACCACTTTTCGCACTTGTGTTGGTGCAGGAAACCACTTTTGCCACTTGGCCACTTTTGCACTTGTATTAGTGTGGAAAAAACACTTTTTGCACTTGTGATAGTGTTGAAAAACCACTTCTCGCACTTGTGTTGGTGCAGGAAACCACTTTTGCCACTTGGCCACTTTTGCACTTGTATTAATGTGGAAAAAACACTTTTTGCACTTGTGATAGTGTTGAAAAACCACTTTTCGCACTTGTGTTAGTGTTGAAAAACCACTTTTCGCACTTGTGTTGGTGCAGGAAACCACTTTTGCACTTGTATTAGTGTGGAAAAAACAATTTTCGCACTTGTGTTAGTGTTGAAAAACGACTTTTTGCACTTGTGTTAGTGTTGAAAAACCACTTTTCGCACTTGTGTTGGTGCAGGAAACCACTTTTGCACATGTATTAGTGTGGAAAAAACACTTTTTGTACTTGTGATAGTGTTGAAAAACCACTTTTCGCACTTGCGTTAGTGTTGAAAAACCACTTTTTGCACTTGTGTTGGTGCAGGAAACCACTTTTGCACTTGTATTAGTGTGGAAAAACCACTTTCGCACTTGTGTTAGTGTTGAAAAACCACTTTTCGCACCTGTGTTAGTGTTGAAAAACCACTTTTCGCACTTGTGTTAGTGTTGAAAAACCACTTTTCGCACTTGTGTTGGTGCAGGAAACCACTTTTGCACTTGTATTAGTGTGGAAGAACCACTTTTCGCACTTGTGTTAGTGTTGAAAAACCATTTTTCGCACTTGTGTTGGTGCAGGAAACCACTTTTGCACTTGTATTAGTGTGGAAAAAACACTTTTTGCACTGGTGTTAGTGTTGAAAAACCACTTTTCGCACTGGTGTTAGTGTTGAAAAACCACATTTCGCACTTGTGTTGGTGCAGGAAACCACTTTTGCACTTGTATTAGTGTGGAAAAACCACTTTTCGCATTTGTGTTAGTGTTGAAAAACCACTTTTCGCACTTGTGTTGGTGCAGGAAACCACTTTTGCACTTGTATTAGTGTGGAAAAAACACTTTTTGCACTTGTGATAGTGTTGAAAAACCACTTTTCGCACTTGTGTTAGTCTTGAAAAACCACTTTTCGCACTTGTGTTAGTGTTGAAAAACCACTTTTTGCACTTGTGTTAGTGTTGAAAAACCACTTTTCGCACTTGTGTTGGTGCAGGAAACCACTTTCGCACTTGTATTAGTGTAGAAAAAACACTTTTCGCACTTGTGTTAGTGTTGAAAAACCACTTTTCGCACTTGTGTTAGTGTTGAAAAACCACTTTTCGCACTTGTGTTAGTGTTGAAAAACCACTTTTCGCACTTGTGTTGGTGCAGGCAACCACTTTTGCACTTGTATTAGTGTGGGAAAAAACACTTTTTGCACTTGTGATAGTGTTTAAAAACCACTTTTCACACTTGTGTTAGTGTTGAAAAACCACTTTTCGCACTTGTGTTGGTGCAGGCAACCACTTTTGCACTTGTATTAGTGTGGAAAAAACACTTTTCGCACTTGTGTTAGTGTTGAAAAACCACTTTTTGCACTTGTGTTAGTGTTGAAAAACCACTTTTCGTACTTGTGTTGGTGCATGAAACCACTTTTGCACTTGTATTAGTGTGGAAAAACCACTTTTCGCACTTGTGTTAGTGTTGAAAAACCACTTTTCGCACTTGTGTTAGTGTTGAAAAACCACTTTTCGCACTTGTTTTAGTGTTGAAAAACCACTTTTCGCACTCGTGTTGGTGCAGGAAACCTCTTTTGCACTTGTATTAGTGTGGAAAAATCACTTTTCGCACTTGTGTTAGTGTTGAAAAACCACTTTTCCCACTTGTGTTAGTGTTGAAAAACCACTTTTCGCAATTGTGTTGGTGCAGGAAACCACTTTTGCACTTGTATTAGTGTGGAAAAAACACTTTTCGCACTTGTGTTAGTGTTGAAAAACCACTTTTCGCACTTGTGTTAGTGTTGAAAAACCACTTTTCGCACTTGTGTTAGTGTTGAAAAACCACTTTTCGCACTTGTGTTGGTGCAGGAAACCACTTTTGCACTTGTATTAGTGTGGAAAAACCACTTTTTGCACTTGTGATAGTGTTGAAAAACCACTTTTCGCACTTGTGTTAGTGTTGAAAAACCACTTTTCGCACTTGTGTTGGTGCAGGAAACCACTTTTGCACTTGTATTAGTGTGGAAAAACTACTTTTCGCACTTGTGTTAGTGTTGAAAAACCACTTTTCGCACTTGTGTTAGTGTTGAAAAACCATTTTTCGCGCTTGTGTTGGTGCAGGAAACCACATTTGCACTTGTATTAGTGTGGAAAAAACACTTTTTGCACTTGTGATAGTGTTGAAAACCACTTATCGCACTTGTGTTGGTGCAGGAAACCACTTTTGCCACTTGGCCACTTTTGCACTTGTATTAGTGTGGAAAAAACACTTTTTGCACTTGTGATAGTGTTGAAAAACCACTTTTCGCACTGGTGTTAGTGTTGAAAAACCACTTTTCGCACTTGTGTTAGTGTTGAAAAACCACTTTTCGCACTTGTGTTGGTGCAGGAAACCACTTTTGCACTTGTATTAGTGTGGAAAAAACACTTTTTGCACTTGTGATAGTGTTGAAAAACCACTTTTCGCACTTGTGTTAGTGTTGAAAAACCACTTTTCGCACTTGTGTTGGTGCAGGAAACGACTTTTGCACTTGTATTAGTGTGGAAAAACCACTTTTCGCACTTGTGTTAGTGTTGAAAAACCACTTTTCGCACTTGTGTTAGTGTTGAAAAACCATTTTTCGCACTTGTGTTGGTGCAGGAAACCACTTTTGCACTTGTATTAGTGTGGAAAAAACACTTTTTGCACTTGTGATAGTGTTGAAAAACCACTTCTCGCACTTGTGTTGGTGCAGGAAACCACTTTTGCCACTTGGCCACTTTTGCACTTGTATTAGTGTGGAAAAAACACTTTTTGCACTTGTGATAGTGTTGAAAAACCACTTTTCGCACTTGTGTTAGTGTTGAAAAACCACTTTTCGCACTTGTGTTGGTGCAGTAAACCACTTTTGCACTTGTATTAGTGTGGAAAAAACACTTTTCGCACTTGTGTTAGTGTTGAAAAACCACTTTTTGCACTTGTGTTAGTGTTGAAAAACCACTTTTTGCACTTGTGTTGGTGCAGGAAACCACTTTTGCACTTGTATTAGTGTGGAAAAAACACTTTTCGTACTTGTGTTAGTGTTGAAAAACCACTTTTCGCACTTGTGTTAGTGTTGAAAAACCACTTTTCGCACTTGTGTTAGTGTTGAAAAACCACTTTTCGCACTTGTGTTGGTGCAGGAAACCACTTTTGCACTTGTATTAGTGTGGAAAAAACACTTTTTGCACTTGTGGTAGTGTTGAAAAACCACTTTTCGCACTTGTGTTAGTGTTGAAAAACCACTTTTCGCACTTGTGTTAGTGTTGAAAAACCACTTTTCGCACTTGTGTTGGTGCAGGAAACCACTTTTGCACTTATATTAGTGTGGGAAAAACACTTTTCGCACTTGTGTTAGTGTTGAAAAACCACTTTTCGCATTTGTGTTAGTGTTGAAAAACCACTTTTCGCACTTATGTTAGTGTTGAAAAACCACTTTTCGCACTTGTGTTGGTGCAGGAAACCACTTTTGCACTTGTACTTGCACACAAGTGCGACAATAGGTTTTTCAACACTAACACAAGTGCGAAAAGTGGTTTTTCAAAACTAACACAAGTGCGAAAAGTGGTTTTTCCACACTAATACAAGTGCAAAAGTGGTTTTCTGCACCAACACAAGTGCGAAAAGTGGTTTTTCAACACTAACACAAGTGCGAAAAGTGGTTTTTCAACACTATCACAAGTGCAAAAAGTGTTTTTTCCACACTAATACAAGTGCAAAAGTGGTTTCCTGCACCAACACAAGTACGAAAAGTGGTTTTTCAACACTAACACAAGTGCGAAAAGTGGTTTTTCAACACTAACACAAGTGTGAAAAGTGGTTTTTCCACACCAATACAAGTGCAAAAGTGGTTTCCTGCACCAACACAAGTGCGAAAAGTGGTTTTTCAACACTACCACAAGTGCAAAAAGTGGTTTTTCAACACTATCACAAGTGCAAAAAGTGTTTTTTCCACACTAATACAAGTGCAAAAGTGGTTTCCTGCACCAACACAAGTGCGAAAAGTGGTTTTTCAACACTAACCCAAGTGCGAAAAGTGGTTTTTCAACACTAACACAAGTGCGAAAAGTGGTTTTTCCACACTAATACAAGTGCAAAAGTGGTTTCCTGCACCAACACAAGTGCAAAAAGTGGTTTTTCAACACTAACACAAGTGCGAAAAGTGGTTTTTCAACATTAACACAAGTGCGAAAAGTGGTTTTTCCACACTAATACAAGTGCAAAAGTGGTTTCCTGCACCAACACAACTGCGAAATGTGGTTTTTCAACTCTAACACAAGTGCGAAAAGTGGTTTTTCAACACTATCACAAGTGCAAAGAGTGTTTTTCCACACTAATACAAGTGCAAAAGTGGTTTCCTGCACCAACACAAGTGCTAAAAGTGGTTTTTCAACACTAACACAAGTGCGAAAAGTGGTTTTTCAACACTAACACAAGTGCGAAAAGTGGTTTTTCCACACTAATACAAGTGCAAAAGTGGTTTCCTGCACCAACACAAGTGCAAAAAGTGGTTTTTCAACACTAACACAAGTGCGAAAAGTGGTTTTTCAACACTAACCCAAGTGCGAAAAGTCGTTTTTCAACACTATCACAAGTGCAAAAAGTGTTTTTTCCACACTAATACAAGTGCAAAAGTGGTTTCCTGCACCAACACAAGTGCGAAAAGTGGTTTTTCAACACTAACACAAGTGCGAAAAGTGGTTTTTCAACACTGACACAAGTGCGAAAAGTGGTTTTTCCACACCAATACAAGTGCAAAAGTGGTTTCCTGCACCAACACAAGTGCGAAAAGTGGTTTTTCAACACTAACACAAGTGCGAAAAGTGGTTTTCCACACTAATACAAGTGCAAAAGTGGTGTCCTGCACCAACACAAGTGCAAAAAGTGGTTTTTCAACACTAACACAAGTGCGAAAAGTGGTTTTTCAACACTAACACAAGTGCGAAAAGTGGTTTTTCAACATTAACACAAGTGCGAAAAGTGGTTTTTCCACACTAACACAAGTGCAAAAGTGGTTTCCTGTACCAACACAAGTGCGAAAAGTGGTTTTTCAACTCTAACACAAGTGCGAAAAGTGGTTTTTCAACACTATCACAAGTGCAAAGAGTGTTTTTTCCACACTAATACAAGTGCAAAAGTGGTTTCCTGCACCAACACAAGTGCGAAAAGTGGTTTTTCAACACTAACACAAGTGCGAAAAGTGGGTTTTCCACACTAATACAAGTGCAAAGTGGTTTCCTGCACCAACACAAGTGCGAAAAGTGGTTTTGCCACACTAATACAAGTGCAAAAGTGGTTTCCTGCACCAACACAAGTGCGAAAAGTGGTTTTTCAACACTAACACAAGTGCGAAAAGTGGTTTTTCAACACTAACACAAGTGCGAAAAGTGGTTTTTCCACACTAATACAAGTGCAAAAGTGGTTTCCTGCACCAACACAAGTGCGAAAAGTGGTTTTTCAACACTAACACAAGTGCGAAAAGTGGTTTTTCAACACTAACCCAAGTGCAAAAAGTGGTTTTTCAACACTAACACAAGTGCGAAAAGTGGTTTTTCCACACTAATACAAGTGCAAAAGTGGTTTCCTGCACCAACACGAGTGCGAAAAGTGGTTTTTCAACACTAACACAAGTGCGAAAAGTGGTTTTTCAACACTAACACAAGTGCGAAAAGTGGTTTTTCAACACTAACACAAGTGCGAAAAGTGTTATTTCCACACTAATACAAGTGCAAAAGTGGTTTCCTGCACCAACATAAGTGCGAAAAGTGGTTTTTCAACACTAACACAAGTGCGAAAAGTGGTTTTTCAACACTAACACAAGTGCGAAAAGTGGTTTTTCCACACTAATACAAGTGCAAAAGTGGTTTCCTGCACCAACACAAGTGCGAAAAGTGGTTTTTCAACACTAACACAAGTGCGAAAAGTGGTTTTTCAACACTAACACAAGTGCGAAAAGTGGTTTTTCCACACTAATACAAGTGCAAAATTGGTTTTCTGCACCAACACAAGTGCGAAAAGTGGTTTTTCAACACTAACACAAGTGCGAAAAGTGGTTTTTCAACACTATCACAAGTGCAAAAAGTGTTTTTTCCACACTAATACCTGTGCAAAAGTGGTTTCCTGCACCAACACAAGTGCGACAAGTGGTTTTTCAACACTAACACAAGTGCGAAAAGTGGTTTTTCAACACTAACACAAGTGCGAAAAGTGGTTTTTCCACACTAATACAAGTGCAAAAGTGGTTTTCTGCACCAACACAAGTGCAAAAAGTGGTTTTTCAACACCAACACAAGTGCGAAAAGTGGTTTTTCAACACTAACACAAGTGCAAAAAGTGTTTTTTCAACATTAATACAAGTGCAAAAGTGGTTTTTCCACACCAACACAAGTGCAAAAGTGGTTTTTCAACACTAACACAAGTGTGAAAAGTGGTTTTTCAACTCTAACACAAGTGCGAAAAGTGGTTTTTCCACACCAATACAAGTGCAAAAGTGATTTCCTGCACCAACACAAGTGCGAAAAGTGCTTTTTCAACACTAACACAAGTGCGAAAAGTGGTTTTTCAACACTATCACAAGTGCAAAAAGTGTTTTTCCACACTAATACAAGTGCAAAAGTGGTTTCCTGCACCAACACAAGTGCGAAAAGTGGTTTTTCAACACTAACCCAAGTGCGAAAAGTGGTTTTTCAACACTAATACAAGTGCAAAAAGTGGTTTTTCCACACTAATACAAGTGCAAAAGTGGTTTCCTGCACCAACACAAGTGCAAAAAGTGGTTTTTCAACACTAACACAAGTGCGAAAAGTGGTTTTTCAACACTAACACAAGTGCGAAAAGTGGTTTTTCAACATTAACACAAGTGCGAAAAGTGGTTTTTCCACACTAATACAAGTGCAAAAGTGGTTTCCTGCACCAACACAAGTGCGAAAAGTGGTTTTTCAACTCTAACACAAGTGCGAAAAGTGGTTTTTCAACATTATCACAAGTGCAAAGAGTGTTTTTTCCACACTAATACAAGTGCAAAAGTGGTTTCCTGCACCAACACAAGTGCGAAAAGTGGTTTTTCAACACTAACACAAGTGCGAAAAGTGGTTTTTCAACACTAACACAAGTGCGAAAAGTGGTTTATCCACACTAATACAAGTGCAAAAGTGGTTTCCTGCACCAACACAAGTGCGAAAAGTGGTTTTTCAACACTAACACAAGTGCGAAAAGTGGTTTTTCAACACTAACCCAAGTGCGAAAAGTGGTTTTTCCACACTAATACAAGTGCAAAAGTGGTTTCCTGCACCAACACGAGTGCGAAAAGTGGTTTTTCAACACTAACACAAGTGCGAAAAGTGGTTTTTCAACACTATCAGAAGTGCAAAAAGTGTTTTTTCCACACTAATACAAGTGCAAATGTGGTTTCCTGCACCAACACAAGTGCGAAAAGTGGTTTTTCAACACTAACACAAGTGCGAAAAGTGTTTTTTCCACACTAATACAAGTGCAAAAGTGGTTTCCTGCACCAACATAAGTGCGAAAAGTGGTTTTTCAACACTAACACAAGTGCGAAAAGTGGTTTTTCAACACTAACACAAGTGCGAAAAGTGGTTTTTCCACACTAATACAAGTGCAAAAGTGGTTTCCTGCACCAACACAAGTGCGAAAAGTGGTTTTTCAACACTAACACAAGTGCGAAAAGTGGTTTTTCAACACTAACACAAGTGCAAAAAGTGTTTTTTCAACACTAACACAAGTGCAAAAGTGGTTTCCTGCACCAACACAAGTGCGAAAAGTGGTTTTTCAACACTAACTCAAGTGCGAAAAGTGGTTTTTCAACACTAACACAAGTGCGAAAAGTGGTTTTTCCACACTAATACAAGTGCAAAAGTGGTTTCCTGCACCAACACAAGTGCGAAAAGTGTTTTTTCCACACCAATACAAGTGCAAAAGTGGTTTCCTGCACCAACACAAGTGCGAAAAGTGGTTTTTCAACACTAACACAAGTGCGAAAAGTGGTTTTCCACACTAATACAAGTGCAAAAGTGGTGTCCTGCACCAACACAAGTGCAAAAAGTGGTTTTTCAACACTAACACAAGTGCGAAAAGTGGTTTTTCAACACTAACACAAGTGCGAAAAGTGGTTTTTCAACATTAACACAAGTGCGAAAAGTGGTTTTTCCACACTAACACAAGTGCAAAAGTGGTTTCCTGTACCAACACAAGTGCGAAAAGTGGTTTTTCAACTCTAACACAAGTGCGAAAAGTGGTTTTTCAACACTATCACAAGTGCAAAGAGTGTTTTTTCCACACTAATACAAGTGCAAAAGTGGTTTCCTGCACCAACACAAGTGCGAAAAGTGGTTTTTCAACACTAACACAAGTGCGAAAAGTGGGTTTTCCACACTAATACAAGTGCAAAGTGGTTTCCTGCACCAACACAAGTGCGAAAAGTGGTTTTGCCACACTAATACAAGTGCAAAAGTGGTTTCCTGCACCAACACAAGTGCGAAAAGTGGTTTTTCAACACTAACACAAGTGCGAAAAGTGGTTTTTCAACACTAACACAAGTGCGAAAAGTGGTTTTTCCACACTAATACAAGTGCAAAAGTGGTTTCCTGCACCAACACAAGTGCGAAAAGTGGTTTTTCAACACTAACACAAGTGCGAAAAGTGGTTTTTCAACACTAACCCAAGTGCAAAAAGTGGTTTTTCAACACTAACACAAGTGCGAAAAGTGGTTTTTCCACACTAATACAAGTGCAAAAGTGGTTTCCTGCACCAACACGAGTGCGAAAAGTGGTTTTTCAACACTAACACAAGTGCGAAAAGTGGTTTTTCAACACTAACACAAGTGCGAAAAGTGGTTTTTCAACACTAACACAAGTGCGAAAAGTGTTATTTCCACACTAATACAAGTGCAAAAGTGGTTTCCTGCACCAACATAAGTGCGAAAAGTGGTTTTTCAACACTAACACAAGTGCGAAAAGTGGTTTTTCAACACTAACACAAGTGCGAAAAGTGGTTTTTCCACACTAATACAAGTGCAAAAGTGGTTTCCTGCACCAACACAAGTGCGAAAAGTGGTTTTTCAACACTAACACAAGTGCGAAAAGTGGTTTTTCAACACTAACACAAGTGCGAAAAGTGGTTTTTCCACACTAATACAAGTGCAAAATTGGTTTTCTGCACCAACACAAGTGCGAAAAGTGGTTTTTCAACACTAACACAAGTGCGAAAAGTGGTTTTTCAACACTATCACAAGTGCAAAAAGTGTTTTTTCCACACTAATACCTGTGCAAAAGTGGTTTCCTGCACCAACACAAGTGCGACAAGTGGTTTTTCAACACTAACACAAGTGCGAAAAGTGGTTTTTCAACACTAACACAAGTGTGAAAAGTGGTTTTTCCACACTAATACAAGTGCAAAAGTGGTTTTCTGCACCAACACAAGTGCAAAAAGTGGTTTTTCAACACCAACACAAGTGCGAAAAGTGGTTTTTCAACACTAACACAAGTGCAAAAAGTGTTTTTTCAACATTAATACAAGTGCAAAAGTGGTTTTTCCACACCAACACAAGTGCAAAAGTGGTTTTTCAACACTAACACAAGTGTGAAAAGTGGTTTTTCAACTCTAACACAAGTGCGAAAAGTGGTTTTTCCACACCAATACAAGTGCAAAAGTGATTTCCTGCACCAACACAAGTGCGAAAAGTGCTTTTTCAACACTAACACAAGTGCGAAAAGTGGTTTTTCAACACTATCACAAGTGCAAAAAGTGTTTTTCCACACTAATACAAGTGCAAAAGTGGTTTCCTGCACCAACATAAGTGCGAAAAGTGGTTTTTCAACACTAACACAAGTGCGAAAAGTGGTTTTTCAACACTAACACAAGTGCGAAAAGTGGTTTTTCCACACTAATACAAGTGCAAAAGTGGTTTCCTGCACCAACACAAGTGCGAAAAGTGTTTTTTCCACACCAATACAAGTGCAAAAGTGGTTTCCTGCACCAACACAAGTGCGAAAAGTGGTTTTTCAACACTAACACAAGTGCGAAAAGTGGTTTTCCACACTAATACAAGTGCAAAAGTGGTGTCCTGCACCAACACAAGTGCAAAAAGTGGTTTTTCAACACTAACACAAGTGCGAAAAGTGGTTTTTCAACACTAACACAAGTGCGAAAAGTGGTTTTTCAACATTAACACAAGTGCGAAAAGTGGTTTTTCCACACTAACACAAGTGCAAAAGTGGTTTCCTGTACCAACACAAGTGCGAAAAGTGGTTTTTCAACTCTAACACAAGTGCGAAAAGTGGTTTTTCAACACTATCACAAGTGCAAAGAGTGTTTTTTCCACACTAATACAAGTGCAAAAGTGGTTTCCTGCACCAACACAAGTGCGAAAAGTGGTTTTTCAACACTAACACAAGTGCGAAAAGTGGGTTTTCCACACTAATACAAGTGCAAAGTGGTTTCCTGCACCAACACAAGTGCGAAAAGTGGTTTTGCCACACTAATACAAGTGCAAAAGTGGTTTCCTGCACCAACACAAGTGCGAAAAGTGGTTTTTCAACACTAACACAAGTGCGAAAAGTGGTTTTTCAACACTAACACAAGTGCGAAAAGTGGTTTTTCCACACTAATACAAGTGCAAAAGTGGTTTCCTGCACCAACACAAGTGCGAAAAGTGGTTTTTCAACACTAACACAAGTGCGAAAAGTGGTTTTTCAACACTAACCCAAGTGCAAAAAGTGGTTTTTCAACACTAACACAAGTGCGAAAAGTGGTTTTTCCACACTAATACAAGTGCAAAAGTGGTTTCCTGCACCAACACGAGTGCGAAAAGTGGTTTTTCAACACTAACACAAGTGCGAAAAGTGGTTTTTCAACACTAACACAAGTGCGAAAAGTGGTTTTTCAACACTAACACAAGTGCGAAAAGTGTTATTTCCACACTAATACAAGTGCAAAAGTGGTTTCCTGCACCAACATAAGTGCAAAAAGTGGTTTTTCAACACTAACACAAGTGCGAAAAGTGGTTTTTCAACACTAACACAAGTGCGAAAAGTGGTTTTTCCACACTAATACAAGTGCAAAAGTGGTTTCCTGCACCAACACAAGTGCGAAAAGTGGTTTTTCAACACTAACACAAGTGCGAAAAGTGGTTTTTCAACACTAACACAAGTGCGAAAAGTGGTTTTTCCACACTAATACAAGTGCAAAATTGGTTTTCTGCACCAACACAAGTGCGAAAAGTGGTTTTTCAACACTAACACAAGTGCGAAAAGTGGTTTTTCAACACTATCACAAGTGCAAAAAGTGTTTTTTCCACACTAATACCTGTGCAAAAGTGGTTTCCTGCACCAACACAAGTGCGACAAGTGGTTTTTCAACACTAACACAAGTGCGAAAAGTGGTTTTTCAACACTAACACAAGTGCGAAAAGTGGTTTTTCCACACTAATACAAGTGCAAAAGTGGTTTTCTGCACCAACACAAGTGCAAAAAGTGGTTTTTCAACACCAACACAAGTGCGAAAAGTGGTTTTTCAACACTAACACAAGTGCAAAAAGTGTTTTTTCAACATTAATACAAGTGCAAAAGTGGTTTTTCCACACCAACACAAGTGCAAAAGTGGTTTTTCAACACTAACACAAGTGTGAAAAGTGGTTTTTCAACTCTAACACAAGTGCGAAAAGTGGTTTTTCCACACCAATACAAGTGCAAAAGTGATTTCCTGCACCAACACAAGTGCGAAAAGTGCTTTTTCAACACTAACACAAGTGCGAAAAGTGGTTTTTCAACACTATCACAAGTGCAAAAAGTGTTTTTCCACACTAATACAAGTGCAAAAGTGGTTTCCTGCACCAACACAAGTGCGAAAAGTGGTTTTTCAACACTAACCCAAGTGCGAAAAGTGGTTTTTCAACACTAATACAAGTGCGAAAAGTGGTTTTTCCACACTAATACAAGTGCAAAAGTGGTTTCCTGCACCAACACAAGTGCAAAAAGTGGTTTTTCAACACTAACACAAGTGCGAAAAGTGGTTTTTCAACACTAACACAAGTGCGAAAAGTGGTTTTTCAACATTAACACAAGTGCGAAAAGTGGTTTTTCCACACTAATACAAGTGCAAAAGTGGTTTCCTGCACCAACACAAGTGCGAAAAGTGGTTTTTCAACTCTAACACAAGTGCGAAAAGTGGTTTTTCAACATTATCACAAGTGCAAAGAGTGTTTTTTCCACACTAATACAAGTGCAAAAGTGGTTTCCTGCACCAACACAAGTGCGAAAAGTGGTTTTTCAACACTAACACAAGTGCGAAAAGTGGTTTTTCAACACTAACACAAGTGCGAAAAGTGGTTTATCCACACTAATACAAGTGCAAAAGTGGTTTCCTGCACCAACACAAGTGCGAAAAGTGGTTTTTCAACACTAACACAAGTGCGAAAAGTGGTTTTTCAACACTAACCCAAGTGCGAAAAGTGGTTTTTCCACACTAATACAAGTGCAAAAGTGGTTTCCTGCACCAACACGAGTGCGAAAAGTGGTTTTTCAACACTAACACAAGTGCGAAAAGTGGTTTTTCAACACTATCAGAAGTGCAAAAAGTGTTTTTTCCACACTAATACAAGTGCAAATGTGGTTTCCTGCACCAACACAAGTGCGAAAAGTGGTTTTTCAACACTAACACAAGTGCGAAAAGTGTTTTTTCCACACTAATACAAGTGCAAAAGTGGTTTCCTGCACCAACATAAGTGCGAAAAGTGGTTTTTCAACACTAACACAAGTGCGAAAAGTGGTTTTTCAACACTAACACAAGTGCGAAAAGTGGTTTTTCCACACTAATACAAGTGCAAAAGTGGTTTCCTGCACCAACACAAGTGCGAAAAGTGGTTTTTCAACACTAACACAAGTGCGAAAAGTGGTTTTTCAACACTAACACAAGTGCAAAAAGTGTTTTTTCAACACTAACACAAGTGCAAAAGTGGTTTCCTGCACCAACACAAGTGCGAAAAGTGGTTTTTCAACACTAACTCAAGTGCGAAAAGTGGTTTTTCAACACTAACACAAGTGCGAAAAGTGGTTTTTCCACACTAATACAAGTGCAAAAGTGGTTTCCTGCACCAACACAAGTGCGAAAAGTGGTTTTTCAACACTAACACAAGTGCGAAAAGTGGTTTTTCAACACTAACACAAGTGCAAAAAGTGTTTTTTCAACACTAACACAAGTGCGAAAAGTGGTTTTTCAACACTAACACAAGTGCGAAAAGTGGTTTTTCAACACTAACACAAGTGCGAAAAGTGGTTTTTCCACACTAATACAAGTGCAAAAGTGGTTTCCTGCACCAACACAAGTGCGAAAAGTGGTTTTTCAACACTAACACAAGTGCGAAAAGTTGTTTTTCAACACTAACACAAGTGCAAAAAGTGTTTTTTCAACACTAACACAAGTGCGAAAAGTGGTTTTTCAACACTAACACAAGTGCGAAAAGTGGTTTTTCCACACTAATACAAGTGCAAAAGTGGTTTCCTGCACCAACACAAGTGCGAAAAGTGGTTTTTCAACACTAACACAAGTGCGAAAAGTGGTTTTTCAACACTAACACAAGTGCGAAAAGTGGTTTTTCCACACTAATACAAGTGCAAAAGTGGTTTTCTGCACCAACACAAGTGCGAAAAGTGGTTTTTCAACACTAACACAAGTGCGAAAAGTGGTTTTTCAACACTATCACAAGTGCAAAAAGTGTTTTTTCCACACTAATACCTGTGCAAAAGTGGTTTCCTGCACCAACACAAGTGCGACAAGTGCTTTTTCAACACTAACACAAGTGCGAAAAGTGGTTTTTCAACACTAACACAAGTGCGAAAAGTGGTTTTTCCACACTAATACAAGTGCAAAAGTGGTTTTCTGCACCAACACAAGTGCAAAAAGTGGTTTTTCAACACCAACACAAGTGCGAAAAGTGGTTTTTCAACACTAACACAAGTGCAAAAAGTGTTTTTTCAACATTAATACAAGTGCAAAAGTGGTTTTTCCACACCAACACAAGTGCAAAAGTGGTTTTTCAACACTAACACAAGTGCGAAAAGTGGTTTTTCAACTCTAACACAAGTGCGAAAAGTGGTTTTTCCACACCAATACAAGTGCAAAAGTGATTTCCTGCACCAACACAAGTGCGAAAAGTGCTTTTTCAACACTAACACAAGTGCGAAAAGTGGTTTTTCAACACTATCACAAGTGCAAAAAGTGTTTTTCCACACTAATACAAGTGCAAAAGTGGTTTCCTGCACCAACACAAGTGCGAAAAGTGGTTTTTCAACACTAACCCAAGTGCGAAAAGTGGTTTTTCAACACTAATACAAGTGCGAAAAGTGGTTTTTCCACACTAATACAAGTGCAAAAGTGGTTTCCTGCACCAACACAAGTGCAAAAAGTGGTTTTTCAACACTAACACAAGTGCGAAAAGTGGTTTTTCAACACTAACACAAGTGCGAAAAGTGGTTTTTCAACATTAACACAAGTGCGAAAAGTGGTTTTTCCACACTAATACAAGTGCAAAAGTGGTTTCCTGCACCAACACAAGTGCGAAAAGTGGTTTTTCAACTCTAACACAAGTGCGAAAAGTGGTTTTTCAACATTATCACAAGTGCAAAGAGTGTTTTTTCCACACTAATACAAGTGCAAAAGTGGTTTCCTGCACCAACACAAGTGCGAAAAGTGGTTTTTCAACACTAACACAAGTGCGAAAAGTGGTTTTTCAACACTAACACAAGTGCGAAAAGTGGTTTATCCACACTAATACAAGTGCAAAAGTGGTTTCCTGCACCAACACAAGTGCGAAAAGTGGTTTTTCAACACTAACACAAGTGCGAAAAGTGGTTTTTCAACACTAACCCAAGTGCGAAAAGTGGTTTTTCCACACTAATACAAGTGCAAAAGTGGTTTCCTGCACCAACACGAGTGCGAAAAGTGGTTTTTCAACACTAACACAAGTGCGAAAAGTGGTTTTTCAACACTATCAGAAGTGCAAAAAGTGTTTTTTCCACACTAATACAAGTGCAAATGTGGTTTCCTGCACCAACACAAGTGCGAAAAGTGGTTTTTCAACACTAACACAAGTGCGAAAAGTGTTTTTTCCACACTAATACAAGTGCAAAAGTGGTTTCCTGCACCAACATAAGTGCGAAAAGTGGTTTTTCAACACTAACACAAGTGCGAAAAGTGGTTTTTCAACACTAACACAAGTGCGAAAAGTGGTTTTTCCACACTAATACAAGTGCAAAAGTGGTTTCCTGCACCAACACAAGTGCGAAAAGTGGTTTTTCAACACTAACACAAGTGCGAAAAGTGGTTTTTCAACACTAACACAAGTGCAAAAAGTGTTTTTTCAACACTAACACAAGTGCGAAAAGTGGTTTTTCAACACTAACACAAGTGCGAAAAGTGGTTTTTCCACACTAATACCTGTGCAAAAGTGGTTTCCTGCACCAACACAAGTGCGACAAGTGGTTTTTCAACATTAACACAAGTGCGAAAAGTGGTTTTTCAACACTAACACAAGTGCGAAAAGTGGTTTTTCCACACTAATACAAGTGCAAAAGTGGTTTTCTGCACCAACACAAGTGCGAAAGGTGGTTTTTCAACACTAACACAAGTGCGAAAAGTGGTTTTTCAACACTATCACAAGTGCAAAAAGTGTTTTTTCCACACTAATACAAGTGCAAAAGTGGTTTTCTGCACCAACACAAGTGCGAAAGGTGGTTTTTCAACACTAACACAAGTGCGAAAAGTGGTTTTTCAACACTATCACAAGTGCAAAAAGTGTTTTTTCCACACTAATACAAGTGCAAAAGTGGTTTCCTGCACCAACACAAGTGCGAAAAGTGGTTTTTCAACACTAACACAAGTGCGAAAAGTGGTTTTTCAACACTAACACAAGTGCGAAAAGTGGTTTTTCCACACTAATACAAGTGCAAAAGTGGTTTCCTGCACCAACACAAGTGCGAAAAGTGGTTTTGCAACACTAACACAAGTGCGAAAAGTGGTTTTTCAACACTATCACAAGTGCAAGAAGTGTTTTTTCCACACTAATACAAGTGCAAAAGTGGTTTCCTGCAACAACACAAGTGCGAAAAGTGGTTTTTCAACACTAACCCAAGTGCGAAAAGTGGTTTTTCAACACTAACAGAAGTGCGAAAAGTGGTTTTTCCACACTAATACAAGTGCAAAAGTGGTTTCCTGCACCAACACAAGTGCAAAAAGTGGTTTTTCAACACCAACACAAGTGCGAAAAGTGGTTTTTCAACACTAACACAAGTGCGAAAAGTGGTTTTTCAACATTAACACAAGTGCGAAAAGTGGTTTTTCCACACTAATACAAGTGCAAAAGTGGTTTCCTGCACCAACACAAGTGCGAAAAGTGGTTTTTCAACACTAACACAAGTGCGAAAAGTGGTTTTTCAACACTATCACAAGTGCAAAAAGTGTTTTTTCCACACTAATACAAGTGCAAAAGTGGTTTCCTGCACCAACACAAGTGCGAAAAGTGGTTTTTCAACACTAACACAAGTGCGAAAAGTGGTTTTTCAACACTGACACAAGTGCGAAAAGTTCTTTTTCCACACCAATACAAGTGCAAAAGTGGCTTCCTGCACCAACACAAGTGCGAAAAGTGGTTTTTCAACACTAACACAAGTGCGAAAAGTGGTTTTTCCACACTAATACAAGTGCAAAAGTGGTGTCCTGCACCAACACAAGTGCAAAAAGTGGTTTTTCAACACTAACACAAGTGCGAAAAGTGGTTTTTCAACACTAACACAAGTGCGAAAAGTGGTTTTTCAACATTAACACATGTGCGAAAAGTGGTTTTTCCACACTAACACAAGTGCAAAAGTGGTTTCCTGTACCAACACAAGTGCGAAAAGTGGTTTTTCAACTCTAACACAAGTGCGAAAAGTGGTTTTTCAACACTATCACAAGTGCAAAGAGTGTTTTTTCCACACTAATACAAGTGCAAAAGTGGTTTCCTGCACCAACACAAGTGCGAAAAGTGGTTTTTCAACACTAACACAAGTGCGAAAAGTGGTTTTTCAACACTAACACAAGTGCGAAAAGTGGTTTTTCCACACTAATACAAGTGCAAAGTGGTTTCCTGCACCAACACAAGTGCGAAAAGTGGTTTTGCCACACTAATACAAGTGCAAAAGTGGTTTCCTGCACCAACACAAGTGTGAAAAGTGGTTTTTCAACACTAACACAAGTGCGAAAAGTGGTTTTTCAACACTAACACAAGTGCGAAAAGTGGTTTTTCCACACTAATACAAGTGCAAAAGTGGTTTCCTGCACCAACACAAGTGCGAAAAGTGGTTTTTCAACACTAACACAAGTGCGAAAAGTGGTTTTTCAACACTAACCCAAGTGCAAAAAGTGGTTTTTCAACACTAACACAAGTGCGAAAAGTGGTTTTTCCACACTAATACAAGTGCAAAAGTGGTTTCCTGCACCAACACGAGTGCGAAAAGTGGTTTTTCAACACTAACACAAGTGCGAAAAGTGGTTTTTCAACACTAACACAAGTGCGAAAAGTGGTTTTTCAACACTAACACAAGTGCGAATAGTGTTTTTTCCACACTAATACAAGTGCAAAAGTGGTTTCCTGCACCAACATAAGTGCGAAAAGTGGTTTTTCAACACTAACACAAGTGCGAAAAGTGGTTTTTCAACACTAACACAAGTGCGAAAAGTGGTTTTTCCACACTAATACAAGTGCAAAAGTGGTTTCCTGCACCAACACAAGTGCGAAAAGTGGTTTTTCAACACTAACACAAGTGCGAAAAGTGGTTTTTCAACACTAACACAAGTGCAAAAAGTGTTTTTTCAACACTAACACAAGTGCGAAAAGTGGTTTTTCAACACTAACACAAGTGCGAAAAGTGGTTTTTCCACACTAATACAAGTGCAAAAGTGGTTTCCTGCACCAACACAAGTGCGAAAAGTGGTTTTTCAACACTAACACAAGTGCGAAAAGTGGTTTTTCAACACTAACACAAGTGCGAAAAGTGGTTTTTCCACACTAATACAAGTGCAAAAGTGGTTTTCTGCACCAACACAAGTGCGAAAAGTGGTTTTTCAACACTAACACAAGTGAGAAAAGTGGTTTTTCAACACTATCACAAGTGAAAAAGTGTTTTTTCCACACTAATACCTGTGCAAAAGTGTTTTCCTGCACCAACACAAGTGCGACAAGTGGTTTTTCAACACTAACACAAGTGCGAAAAGTGGTTTTTCAACACTAACACAAGTGCGAAAAGTGGTTTTTCCACACTAATACAAGTGCAAAAGTGGTTTTCTGCACCAACACAAGTGCAAAAAGTGGTTTTTCAACACCAACACAAGTGCGAAAAGTGGTTTTTCAACACTAACACAAGTGCAAAAAGTGTTTTTTCAACATTAATACAAGTGCAAAAGTGGTTTTTCCACACCAACACAAGTGCAAAAGTGGTTTTTCAACACTAACACAAGTGCGAAAAGTGGTTTTTCAACTCTAACACAAGTGCGAAAAGTGGTTTTTCCACACCAATACAAGTGCAAAAGTGATTTCCTGCACCAACACAAGTGCGAAAAGTGGTTTTTCAACACTAACACAAGTGCGAAAAGTGGTTTTTCAACACTATCACAAGTGCAAAAAGTGTTTTTCCACACTAATACAAGTGCAAAAGTGGTTTCCTGCACCAACACAAGTGCGAAAAGTGGTTTTTCAACACTAACCCAAGTGCGAAAAGTGGTTTTTCAGCACTAATACAAGTGCGAAAAGTGGTTTTTCCTCACTAATACAAGTGCAAAAGTGGTTTCCTGCACCAACACAAGTGCAAAAAGTGGTTTTTCAACACTAACACAAGTGCGAAAAGTGGTTTTTCAACACTAACACAAGTGCGAAAAGTGGTTTTTCAACATTAACACAAGTGCGAAAAGTGGTTTTTCCACACTAATACAAGTGCAAACGTGGTTTCCTGCACCAACACAAGTGCGAAAAGTGGTTTTTCAACTCTAACACAAGTGCGAAAAGTGGTTTTTCAACACTATCACAAGTGCAAAGAGTGTTTTTTCCACACTAATACAAGTGCAAAAGTGGTTTCCTGCACCAACACAAGTGCGAAAAGTGGTTTTTCAACACTAACACAAGTGCGAAAAGTGGTTTTTCAACACTAACACAAGTGCGAAAAGTGGTTTTTCCACACTAATACAAGTGCAAAAGTGGTTTCCTGCACCAACACAAGTGCGAAAAGTGGTTTTTCAACACTAACACAAGTGCGAAAAGTGGTTTTTCAACACTAACCCAAGTGCGAAAAGTGGTTTTTCCACACTAATACAAGTGCAAAAGTGGTTTCCTGCACCAACACGAGTGCGAAAAGTGGTTTTTCAACACTAACACAAGTGCGAAAAGTGGTTTTTCAACACTATCAGAAGTGCAAAAAGTGTTTTTTCCACACTAATACAAGTGCAAATGTGGTTTCCTGCACCAACACAAGTGCGAAAAGTGGTTTTTCAACACTAACACAAGTGCGAAAAGTGTTTTTCCACACTAATACAAGTGCAAATGTGGTTTCCTGCACCAACATAAGTGTGAAAAGTGGTTTTTCAACACTAACACAAGTGCGAAAAGTGGTTTTTCAACACTAACACAAGTGCGAAAAGTGGTTTTTCCACACTAATACAAGTGCAAAAGTGGTTTCCTGCACCAACACAAGTGCGAAAAGTGGTTTTTCAACACTAACACAAGTGCGAAAAGTGGTTTTTCAACACTAACACAAGTGCAAAAAGTGTTTTTTCAACATTAATACAAGTGCAAAAGTGGTTTTTCCACACCAACACAAGTGCAAAAGTGGTTTTTCAACACTAACACAAGTGCGAAAAGTGGTTTTTCAACTCTAACACAAGTGCGAAAAGTGGTTTTTCCACACCAATACAAGTGCAAAAGTGATTTCCTGCACCAACACAAGTGCGAAAAGTGCTTTTTCAACACTAACACAAGTGCGAAAAGTGGTTTTTCAACACTATCACAAGTGCAAAAAGTGTTTTTCCACACTAATACAAGTGCAAAAGTGGTTTCCTGCACCAACACAAGTGCGAAAAGTGGTTTTTCAACACTAACCCAAGTGCGAAAAGTGGTTTTTCAACACTAATACAAGTGCGAAAAGTGGTTTTTCCACACTAATACAAGTGCAAAAGTGGTTTCCTGCACCAACACAAGTGCAAAAAGTGGTTTTTCAACACTAACACAAGTGCGAAAAGTGGTTTTTCAACACTAACACAAGTGCGAAAAGTGGTTTTTCAACATTAACACAAGTGCGAAAAGTGGTTTTTCCACACTAATACAAGTGCAAAAGTGGTTTCCTGCACCAACACAAGTGCGAAAAGTGGTTTTTCAACTCTAACACAAGTGCGAAAAGTGGTTTTTCAACATTATCACAAGTGCAAAGAGTGTTTTTTCCACACTAATACAAGTGCAAAAGTGGTTTCCTGCACCAACACAAGTGCGAAAAGTGGTTTTTCAACACTAACACAAGTGCGAAAAGTGGTTTTTCAACACTAACACAAGTGCGAAAAGTGGTTTATCCACACTAATACAAGTGCAAAAGTGGTTTCCTGCACCAACACAAGTGCGAAAAGTGGTTTTTCAACACTAACACAAGTGCGAAAAGTGGTTTTTCAACACTAACCCAAGTGCGAAAAGTGGTTTTTCCACACTAATACAAGTGCAAAAGTGGTTTCCTGCACCAACACGAGTGCGAAAAGTGGTTTTTCAACACTAACACAAGTGCGAAAAGTGGTTTTTCAACACTATCAGAAGTGCAAAAAGTGTTTTTTCCACACTAATACAAGTGCAAATGTGGTTTCCTGCACCAACACAAGTGCGAAAAGTGGTTTTTCAACACTAACACAAGTGCGAAAAGTGTTTTTTCCACACTAATACAAGTGCAAAAGTGGTTTCCTGCACCAACATAAGTGCGAAAAGTGGTTTTTCAACACTAACACAAGTGCGAAAAGTGGTTTTTCAACACTAACACAAGTGCGAAAAGTGGATTTTCCACACTAATACAAGTGCAAAAGTGGTTTCCTGCACCAACACAAGTGCGAAAAGTGGTTTTTCAACACTAACACAAGTGCGAAAAGTGGTTTTTCAACACTAACACAAGTGCAAAAAGTGTTTTTTCAACACTAACACAAGTGCGAAAAGTGGTTTTTCAACACTAACACAAGTGCGAAAAGTGGTTTTTCCACACTAATACCTGTGCAAAAGTGGTTTCCTGCACCAACACAAGTGCGACAAGTGGTTTTTCAACATTAACACAAGTGCGAAAAGTGGTTTTTCAACAGTAACACAAGTGCGAAAAGTGGTTTTTCCACACTAATACAAGTGCAAAAGTGGTTTTATGCACCAACACAAGTGCGAAAGGTGGTTTTTCAACACTAACACAAGTGCGAAAAGTGGTTTTTCAACACTATCACAAGTGCAAAAAGTGTTTTTTCCACACTAATACAAGTGCAAAAGTGGTTTTCTGCACCAACACAAGTGCGAAAGGTGGTTTTTCAACACTAACACAAGTGCGAAAAGTGGTTTTTCAACACTATCACAAGTGCAAAAAGTGTTTTTTCCACACTAATACAAGTGCAAAAGTGGTTTCCTGCACCAACACAAGTGCGAAAAGTGGTTTTTCAACACTAACACAAGTGCGAAAAGTGGTTTTTCAACACTAACACAAGTGCGAAAAGTGGTTTTTCCACACTAATACAAGTGCAAAAGTGGTTTCCTGCACCAACACAAGTGCGAAAAGTGGTTTTGCAACACTAACACAAGTGCGAAAAGTGGTTTTTCAACACTATCACAAGTGCAAGAAGTGTTTTTTCCACACTAATACAAGTGCAAAAGTGGTTTCGTGCACCAACACAAGTGCGAAAAGTGGTTTTTCAACACTAACCCAAGTGCGAAAAGTGGTTTTTCAACACTAACACAAGTGCGAAAAGTGGTTTTTCCACACTAATACAAGTGCAAAAGTGGTTTCCTGCACCAACACAAGTGCAAAAAGTGGTTTTTCAACACCAACACAAGTGCGAAAAGTGGTTTTTCAACACTAACACAAGTGCGAAAAGTGGTTTTTCAACATTAACACAAGTGCGAAAAGTGGTTTTTCCACACTAATACAAGTGCAAAAGTGGTTTCCTGCACCAACACAAGTGCGAAAAGTGGTTTTTCAACACTAACACAAGTGCGAAAAGTGGTTTTTCAACACTATCACAAGTGCAAAAAGTGTTTTTTCCACACTAATACAAGTGCAAAAGTGGTTTCCTGCACCAACACAAGTGCGAAAAGTGGTTTTTCAACACTAACACAAGTGCGAAAAGTGGTTTTTCAACACTGACACAAGTGCGAAAAGTTCTTTTTCCACACCAATACAAGTGCAAAAGTGGTTTCCTGCACCAACGCAAGTGCGAAAAGTGGTTTTTCAACACTAACACAAGTGCGAAAAGTGGTTTTTCCACACTAATACAAGTGCAAAAGTGGTGTCCTGCACCAACACAAGTGCAAAAAGTGGTTTTTCAACACTAACACAAGTGCGAAAAGTGGTTTTTCAACACTAACACAAGTGCGAAAAGTGGTTTTTCAACATTAACACAAGTGCGAAAAGTGGTTTTTCCACACTAACACAAGTGCAAAAAGTGGTTTCCTGTACCAACACAAGTGCGAAAAGTGGTTTTTCAACTCTAACACAAGTGCGAAAAGTGGTTTTTCAACACTATCACAAGTGCAAAGGGTGTTTTTTCCACACTAATACAAGTGCAAAAGTGGTTTCCTGCACCAACACAAGTGCGAAAAGTGGTTTTTCAACACTAACACAAGTGCGAAAAGTGGTTTTTCAACACTAACACAAGTGCGAAAAGTGGTTTTTCCACACGAATACAAGTGCAAAGTGGTTTCCTGCACCAACACAAGTGCGAAAAGTGGTTTTGCCACACTAATACAAGTGCAAAAGTGGTTTCCTGCACCAACACAAGTGCGAAAAGTGGTTTTTCAACACTAACACAAGTGCGAAAAGTGGTTTTTCAACACTAAAACAAGTGCGAAAAGTGGTTTTTCCACACTAATACAAGTGCAAAAGTGGTTTCCTGCACCAACACAAGTGCGAAAAGTGGTTTTTCAACACTAACCCAAGTGCAAAAAGTGGTTTTTCAACACTAACACAAGTGCGAAAAGTGGTTTTTCAACACTAACCCAAGTGCAAAAAGTGGTTTTTCAACACTAACACAAGTGCGAAAAGTGGTTTTTCCACACTAATACAAGTGCAAAAGTGGTTTCCTGCACCAACACGAGTGCGAAAAGTGGTTTTTCAACACTAACACAAGTGCGAAAAGTGGTTTTTCAACACTAACACAAGTGCGAAAAGTGGTTTTTCAACACTAACACAAGTGCGAAAAGTGTTTTTTCCACACTAATACAAGTGCAAAAGTGGTTTCCTGCACCAACATAAGTGCGAAAAGTGGTTTTTCAACACTAACACAAGTGCGAAAAGTGGTTTTTCAACACTAACACAAGTGCGAAAAGTGGTTTTTCCACACTAATACAAGTGCAAAAGTGGTTTCCTGCACCAACACAAGTGCGAAAAGTGGTTTTTCAACACTAACACAAGTGCGAAAAGTGGTTTTTCAACACTAACACAAGTGCAAAAAGTGTTTTTTCAACACTAACACAAGTGCGAAAAGTGGTTTTTCAACACTAACACAAGTGTGAAAAGTGGTTTTTCCACACTAATACCTGTGCAAAAGTGGTTTCCTGCACCAACACAAGTGCGACAAGTGGTTTTTCAACATTAACACAAGTGCGAAAAGTGGTTTTTCAACACTAACACAAGTGCGAAAAGTGGTTTTTCCACACTAATACAAGTGCAAAAGTGGTTTTCTGCACCAACACAAGTGCGAAAGGTGGTTTTTCAACACTAACACAAGTGCGAAAAGTGGTTTTTCAACACTATCACAAGTGCAAAAAGTGTTTTTTCCACACTAATACAAGTGCAAAAGTGGTTTTCTGCACCAACACAAGTGCGAAAGGTGGTTTTTCAACACTAACACAAGTGCGAAAAGTGGTTTTTCAACACTATCACAAGTGCAAAAAGTGTTTTTTCCACACTAATACAAGTGCAAAAGTGGTTTCCTGCACCAACACAAGTGCGAAAAGTGGTTTTTCAACACTAACACAAGTGCGAAAAGTGGTTTTTCAACACTAACACAAGTGCGAAAAGTGGTTTTTCCACACTAATACAAGTGCAAAAGTGGTTTCCTGCACCAACACAAGTGCGAAAAGTGGTTTTGCAACACTAACACAAGTGCGAAAAGTGGTTTTTCAACACTATCACAAGTGCAAGAAGTGTTTTTTCCACACTAATACAAGTGCAAAAGTGGTTTCCTGCACCAACACAAGTGCGAAAAGTGGTTTTTCAACACTAACCCAAGTGCGAAAAGTGGTTTTTCAACACTAACACAAGTGCGAAAAGTGGTTTTTCCACACTAATACAAGTGCAAAAGTGGTTTCCTGCACCAACACAAGTGCAAAAAGTGGTTTTTCAACACCAACACAAGTGCGAAAAGTGGTTTTTCAACACTAACACAAGTGCGAAAAGTGGTTTTTCAACATTAACACAAGTGCGAAAAGTGGTTTTTCCACACTAATACAAGTGCAAAAGTGGTTTCCTGCACCAACACAAGTGCGAAAAGTGGTTTTTCAACACTAACACAAGTGCGAAAAGTGGTTTTTCAACACTATCACAAGTGCAAAAAGTGTTTTTTCCACACTAATACAAGTGCAAAAGTGGTTTCCTGCACCAACACAAGTGCGAAAAGTGGTTTTTCAACACTAACACAAGTGCGAAAAGTGGTTTTTCAACACTGACACAAGTGCGAAAAGTTCTTTTTCCACACCAATACAAGTGCAAAAGTGGTTTCCTGCACCAACACAAGTGCGAAAAGTGGTTTTTCAACACTAACCCAAGTGCGAAAAGTGGTTTTTCAGCACTAATACAAGTGCGAAAAGTGGTTTTTCCACACTAATACAAGTGCAAAAGTGGTTTCCTGCACCAACACAAGTGCAAAAAGTGGTTTTTCAACACTAACACAAGTGCGAAAAGTCAACACTAACACAAGTGCGAAAAGTGGTTTTTCAACATTAACACAAGTGCGAAAAGTGGTTTTTCCACACTAATACAAGTGCAAAAGTGGTTTCCTGCACCAACACAAGTGCGAAAAGTGGTTTTTCAACTCTAACACAAGTGCGAAAAGTGGTTTTTCAACACTATCACAAGTGCAAAGAGTGTTTTTTCCACACAAGTGCAAAAGTGGTTTCCTACACCAACACAAGTGCGAAAAGTGGTTTTTCAACACTAACACAAGTGCGAAAAGTGGTTTTTCAACAATAACACAAGTGCGAAAAGTGGTTTTTCCACACTAATACAAGTGCAAAGTGGTTTCCTGCACCAACACAAGTGCGAAAAGTGGTTTTGCCACACTAATACAAGTGCAAAAGTGGTTTCCTGCACCAACACAAGTGCGAAAAGTGGTTTTTCAACACTAACACAAGTGCGAAAAGTGGTTTTTCAACACTAAAACAAGTGCGAAAAGTGGTTTTTCAACACTAACACAAGTGCGAAAAGTGGTTTTTCAACATTAACACAAGTGCGAAAAGTGGTTTTTCCACACTAACACAAGTGCAAAAAGTGGTTTCCTGTACCAACACAAGTGCGAAAAGTGGTTTTTCAACTCTAACACAAGTGCGAAAAGTGGTTTTTCAACACTATCACAAGTGCAAAGAGTGTTTTTTCCACACTAATACAAGTGCAAAAGTGGTTTCCTGCACCAACACAAGTGCGAAAAGTGGTTTTTCAACACTAACACAAGTGCGAAAAGTGGTTTTTCAACACTAACACAAGTGCGAAAAGTGGTTTTTCCACACGAATACAAGTGCAAAGTGGTTTCCTGCACCAACACAAGTGCGAAAAGTGGTTTTGCCACACTAATACAAGTGCAAAAGTGGTTTCCTGCACCAACACAAGTGCGAAAAGTGGTTTTTCAACACTAACACAAGTGCGAAAAGTGGTTTTTCAACACTAAAACAAGTGCGAAAAGTGGTTTTTCCACACTGATACAAGTGCAAAAGTGGTTTCCTGCACCAACACAAGTGCGAAAAGTGGTTTTTCAACACTAACACAAGTGCGAAAAGTGGTTTTTCAACACTAACCCAAGTGCAAAAAGTGGTTTTTCAACACTAACACAAGTGCGAAAAGTGGTTTTTCCACACTAATACAAGTGCAAAAGTGGTTTCCTGCACCAACACGAGTGCGAAAAGTGGTTTTTCAACACTAACACAAGTGCGAAAAGTGGTTTTTCAACACTAACACAAGTGCGAAAAGTGGTTTTTCAACACTAACACAAGTGCGAAAAGTGTTTTTTCCACACTAATACAAGTGCAAAAGTGGTTTCCTGCACCAACATAAGTGCGAAAAGTGGTTTTTCAACACTAACACAAGTGCGAAAAGTGGTTTTTCAACACTAACACAAGTGCGAAAAGTGGTTTTTCCACACTAATACAAGTGCAAAAGTGGTTTCCTGCACCAACACAAGTGCGAAAAGTGGTTTTGCAACACTAACACAAGTGCGAAAAGTGGTTTTTCAACACTATCACAAGTGCAAGAAGTGTTTTTTCCACACTAATACAAGTGCAAAAGTGGTTTCCTGCACCAACACAAGTGCGAAAAGTGGTTTTTCAACACTAACCCAAGTGCGAAAAGTGGTTTTTCAACACTAACACAAGTGCGAAAAGTGGTTTTTCCACACTAATACAAGTGCAAAAGTGGTTTCCTGCACCAACACAAGTGCAAAAAGTGGTTTTTCAACACCAACACAAGTGCGAAAAGTGGTTTTTCAACACTAACACAAGTGCGAAAAGTGGTTTTTCAACATTAACACAAGTGCGAAAAGTGGTTTTTCCACACTAATACAAGTGCAAAAGTGGTTTCCTGCACCAACACAAGTGCGAAAAGTGGTTTTTCAACACTAACACAAGTGCGAAAAGTGGTTTTTCAACACTATCACAAGTGCAAAAAGTGTTTTTTCCACACTAATACAAGTGCAAAAGTGGTTTCCTGCACCAACACAAGTGCGAAAAGTGGTTTTTCAACACTAACACAAGTGCGAAAAGTGGTTTTTCAACACTGACGCAAGTGCGAAAAGTTCTTTTTCCACACCAATACAAGTGCAAAAGTGGTTTCCTGCACCAACACAAGTGCGAAAAGTGGTTTTTCAACACTAACCCAAGTGCGAAAAGTGGTTTTTCAGCACTAATACAAGTGCGAAAAGTGGTTTTTCCACACTAATACAAGTGCAAAAGTGGTTTCCTGCACCAACACAAGTGCAAAAAGTGGTTTTTCAACACTAACACAAGTGCGAAAAGTCAACACTAACACAAGTGCGAAAAGTGGTTTTTCAACATTAACACAAGTGCGAAAAGTGGTTTTTCCACACTAATACAAGTGCAAAAGTGGTTTCCTGCACCAACACAAGTGCGAAAAGTGGTTTTTCAACTCTAACACAAGTGCGAAAAGTGGTTTTTCAACACTATCACAAGTGCAAAGAGTGTTTTTTCCACACAAGTGCAAAAGTGGTTTCCTACACCAACACAAGTGCGAAAAGTGGTTTTTCAACACTAACACAAGTGCGAAAAGTGGTTTTTCAACAATAACACAAGTGCGAAAAGTGGTTTTTCCACACTAATACAAGTGCAAAGTGGTTTCCTGCACCAACACAAGTGCGAAAAGTGGTTTTGCCACACTAATACAAGTGCAAAAGTGGTTTCCTGCACCAACACAAGTGCGAAAAGTGGTTTTTCAACACTAACACAAGTGCGAAAAGTGGTTTTTCAACACTAAAACAAGTGCGAAAAGTGGTTTTTCAACACTAACACAAGTGCGAAAAGTGGTTTTTCAACATTAACACAAGTGCGAAAAGTGGTTTTTCCACACTAACACAAGTGCAAAAAGTGGTTTCCTGTACCAACACAAGTGCGAAAAGTGGTTTTTCAACTCTAACACAAGTGCGAAAAGTGGTTTTTCAACACTATCACAAGTGCAAAGAGTGTTTTTTCCACACTAATACAAGTGCAAAAGTGGTTTCCTGCACCAACACAAGTGCGAAAAGTGGTTTTTCAACACTAACACAAGTGCGAAAAGTGGTTTTTCAACACTAACACAAGTGCGAAAAGTGGTTTTTCCACACGAATACAAGTGCAAAGTGGTTTCCTGCACCAACACAAGTGCGAAAAGTGGTTTTGCCACACTAATACAAGTGCAAAAGTGGTTTCCTGCACCAACACAAGTGCGAAAAGTGGTTTTTCAACACTAACACAAGTGCGAAAAGTGGTTTTTCAACACTAAAACAAGTGCGAAAAGTGGTTTTTCCACACTAATACAAGTGCAAAAGTGGTTTCCTGCACCAACACAAGTGCGAAAAGTGGTTTTTCAACACTAACACAAGTGCGAAAAGTGGTTTTTCAACACTAACCCAAGTGCAAAAAGTGGTTTTTCAACACTAACACAAGTGCGAAAAGTGGTTTTTCCACACTAATACAAGTGCAAAAGTGGTTTCCTGCACCAACACGAGTGCGAAAAGTGGTTTTTCAACACTAACACAAGTGCGAAAAGTGGTTTTTCAACACTAACACAAGTGCGAAAAGTGGTTTTTCAACACTAACACAAGTGCGAAAAGTGTTTTTTCCACACTAATACAAGTGCAAAAGTGGTTTCCTGCACCAACATAAGTGCGAAAAGTGGTTTTTCAACACTAACACAAGTGCGAAAAGTGGTTTTTCAACACTAACACAAGTGCGAAAAGTGGTTTTTCCACACTAATACAAGTGCAAAAGTGGTTTCCTGCACCAACACAAGTGCGAAAAGTGGTTTTTCAACACTAACACAAGTGCGAAAAGTGGTTTTTCAACACTAACACAAGTGCAAAAAGTGTTTTTTCAACACTAACACAAGTGCGAAAAGTGGTTTTTCAACACTAACACAAGTGTGAAAAGTGGTTTTTCCACACTAATACCTGTGCAAAAGTGGTTTCCTGCACCAACACAAGTGCGACAAGTGGTTTTTCAACATTAACACAAGTGCGAAAAGTGGTTTTTCAACACTAACACAAGTGCGAAAAGTGGTTTTTCCACACTAATACAAGTGCAAAAGTGGTTTTCTGCACCAACACAAGTGCGAAAGGTGGTTTTTCAACACTAACACAAGTGCGAAAAGTGGTTTTTCAACACTATCACAAGTGCAAAAAGTGTTTTTTCCACACTAATACAAGTGCAAAAGTGGTTTCCTGCACCAACACAAGTGCGAAAAGTGGTTTTTCAACACTAACACAAGTGCGAAAAGTGGTTTTTCAACACTAACACAAGTGCGAAAAGTGGTTTTTCCACACTAATACAAGTGCAAAAGTGGTTTCCTGCACCAACACAAGTGCGAAAAGTGGTTTTGCAACACTAACACAAGTGCGAAAAGTGGTTTTTCAACACTATCACAAGTGCAAGAAGTGTTTTTTCCACACTAATACAAGTGCAAAAGTGGTTTCCTGCACCAACACAAGTGCGAAAAGTGGTTTTTCAACACTAACCCAAGTGCGAAAAGTGGTTTTTCAACACTAACACAAGTGCGAAAAGTGGTTTTTCCACACTAATACAAGTGCAAAAGTGGTTTCCTGCACCAACACAAGTGCAAAAAGTGGTTTTTCAACACCAACACAAGTGCGAAAAGTGGTTTTTCAACACTAACACAAGTGCGAAAAGTGGTTTTTCAACATTAACACAAGTGCGAAAAGTGGTTTTTCCACACTAATACAAGTGCAAAAGTGGTTTCCTGCACCAACACAAGTGCGAAAAGTGGTTTTTCAACACTAACACAAGTGCGAAAAGTGGTTTTTCAACACTATCACAAGTGCAAAAAGTGTTTTTTCCACACTAATACAAGTGCAAAAGTGGTTTCCTGCACCAACACAAGTGCGAAAAGTGGTTTTTCAACACTAACACAAGTGCGAAAAGTGGTTTTTCAACACTGACACAAGTGCGAAAAGTTCTTTTTCCACACCAATACAAGTGCAAAAGTGGTTTCCTGCACCAACACAAGTGCGAAAAGTGGTTTTTCAACACTAACCCAAGTGCGAAAAGTGGTTTTTCAGCACTAATACAAGTGCGAAAAGTGGTTTTTCCACACTAATACAAGTGCAAAAGTGGTTTCCTGCACCAACACAAGTGCAAAAAGTGGTTTTTCAACACTAACACAAGTGCGAAAAGTCAACACTAACACAAGTGCGAAAAGTGGTTTTTCAACATTAACACAAGTGCGAAAAGTGGTTTTTCCACACTAATACAAGTGCAAAAGTGGTTTCCTGCACCAACACAAGTGCGAAAAGTGGTTTTTCAACTCTAACACAAGTGCGAAAAGTGGTTTTTCAACACTATCACAAGTGCAAAGAGTGTTTTTTCCACACAAGTGCAAAAGTGGTTTCCTACACCAACACAAGTGCGAAAAGTGGTTTTTCAACACTAACACAAGTGCGAAAAGTGGTTTTTCAACAATAACACAAGTGCGAAAAGTGGTTTTTCCACACTAATACAAGTGCAAAGTGGTTTCCTGCACCAACACAAGTGCGAAAAGTGGTTTTGCCACACTAATACAAGTGCAAAAGTGGTTTCCTGCACCAACACAAGTGCGAAAAGTGGTTTTTCAACACTAACACAAGTGCGAAAAGTGGTTTTTCAACACTAAAACAAGTGCGAAAAGTGGTTTTTCCACACTAATACAAGTGCAAAAGTGGTTTCCTGCACCAACACAAGTGCGAAAAGTGGTTTTTCAACACTAACACAAGTGCGAAAAGTGGTTTTTCAGCACTAATACAAGTGCGAAAAGTGGTTTTTCCACACTAATACAAGTGCAAAAGTGGTTTCCTGCACCAACACAAGTGCAAAAAGTGGTTTTTCAACACTAACACAAGTGCGAAAAGTCAACACTAACACAAGTGCGAAAAGTGGTTTTTCAACATTAACACAAGTGCGAAAAGTGGTTTTTCCACACTAATACAAGTGCAAAAGTGGTTTCCTGCACCAACACAAGTGCGAAAAGTGGTTTTTCAACTCTAACACAAGTGCGAAAAGTGGTTTTTCAACACTATCACAAGTGCAAAGCGTGTTTTTTCCACACTAATACAAGTGCAAAAGTGGTTTCCTACACCAACACAAGTGCGAAAAGTGGTTTTTCAACACTAACACAAGTGCGAAAAGTGGTTTTTCAACAATAACACAAGTGCGAAAAGTGGTTTTTCAACACTAACACAAGTGCGAAAAGTGGTTTTTCAACACTAACACAAGTGCGAAAAGTGGTTTTTCAACACTAACACAAGTGCGAAAAGTGGTTTTTCAACACTAACACAAGTGCGAAAAGTGGTTTTTCCACACTAATACAAGTGCAAAAGTGGTTTCCTGCACCAACACAAGTGCGAAAAGTGGTTTTGCAACACTAACACAAGTGCGAAAAGTGGTTTTTCAACACTTTCACAAGTGCAAGAAGTGTTTTTTCCACACTAATACAAGTGCAAAAGTGGTTTCCTGCACCAACACAAGTGCGAAAAGTGGTTTTTCAACACTAACACAAGTGCGAAAAGTGGTTTTTCAACACTAACACAAGTGCGAAAAGTGGTTTTTCCACACTAATACAAGTGCAAAAGTGGTTTCCTGCACCAACACAAGTGCGAAAAGTGGTTTTGCAACACTAACACAAGTGCGAAAAGTGGTTTTTCAACACTATCACAAGTGCAAGAAGTGTTTTTTCCACACTAATACAAGTGCAAAAGTGGTTTCCTGCACCAACACAAGTGCGAAAAGTGGTTTTTCAACACTAACCCAAGTGCGAAAAGTGGTTTTTCAACACTAACACAAGTGCGAAAAGTGGTTTTTCCACACTAATACAAGTGCAAAAGTGGTTTCCTGCACCAACACAAGTGCAAAAAGTGGTTTTTCAACACCAACACAAGTGCGAAAAGTGGTTTTTCAACACTAACACAAGTGCGAAAAGTGGTTTTTCAACATTAACACAAGTGCGAAAAGTGGTTTTTCCACACTAATACAAGTGCAAAAGTGGTTTCCTGCACCAACACAAGTGCGAAAAGTGGTTTTTCAACACTAACACAAGTGCGAAAAGTGGTTTTTCAACACTATCACAAGTGCAAAAAGTGTTTTTTCCACACTAATACAAGTGCAAAAGTGGTTTCCTGCACCAACACAAGTGCGAAAAGTGGTTTTTCAACACTAACACAAGTGCGAAAAGTGGTTTTTCAACACTGACACAAGTGCGAAAAGTTCTTTTTCCACACCAATACAAGTGCAAAAGTGGTTTCCTGCACCAACACAAGTGCGAAAAGTGGTTTTTCAACACTAACACAAGTGCGAAAAGTGGTTTTTCCACACTAATACAAGTGCAAAAGTGGTGTCCTGCACCAACACAAGTGCAAAAAGTGGTTTTTCAACACTAACACAAGTGCGAAAAGTGGTTTTTCAACACTAACACAAGTGCGAAAAGTGGTTTTTCAACATTAACACAAGTGCGAAAAGTGGTTTTTCCACACTAACACAAGTGCAAAAAGTGGTTTCCTGTACCAACACAAGTGCGAAAAGTGGTTTTTCAACTCTAACACAAGTGCGAAAAGTGGTTTTTCAACACTATCACAAGTGCAAAGAGTGTTTTTTCCACACTAATACAAGTGCAAAAGTGGTTTCCTGCACCAACACAAGTGCGAAAAGTGGTTTTTCAACACTAACACAAGTGCGAAAAGTGGTTTTTCAACACTAACACAAGTGCGAAAAGTGGTTTTTCCACACGAATACAAGTGCAAAGTGGTTTCCTGCACCAACACAAGTGCGAAAAGTGGTTTTGCCACACTAATACAAGTGCAAAAGTGGTTTCCTGCACCAACACAAGTGCGAAAAGTGGTTTTTCAACACTAACACAAGTGCGAAAAGTGGTTTTTCAACACTAAAACAAGTGCGAAAAGTGGTTTTTCCACACTAATACAAGTGCAAAAGTGGTTTCCTGCACCAACACAAGTGCGAAAAGTGGTTTTTCAACACTAACACAAGTGCGAAAAGTGGTTTTTCAACACTAACCCAAGTGCAAAAAGTGGTTTTTCAACACTAACACAAGTGCGAAAAGTGGTTTTTCCACACTAATACAAGTGCAAAAGTGGTTTCCTGCACCAACACAAGTGCAAAAAGTGGTTTTTCAACACCAACACAAGTGCGAAAAGTGGTTTTTCAACACTAACACAAGTGCGAAAAGTGGTTTTTCAACATTAACACAAGTGCGAAAAGTGGTTTTTCCACACTAATACAAGTGCAAAAGTGGTTTCCTGCACCAACACAAGTGCGAAAAGTGGTTTTTCAACACTAACACAAGTGCGAAAAGTGGTTTTTCAACACTATCACAAGTGCAAAAAGTGTTTTTTCCACACTAATACAAGTGCAAAAGTGGTTTCCTGCACCAACACAAGTGCGAAAAGTGGTTTTTCAACACTAACACAAGTGCGAAAAGTGGTTTTTCAACACTGACACAAGTGCGAAAAGTTCTTTTTCCACACCAATACAAGTGCAAAAGTGGTTTCCTGCACCAACACAAGTGCGAAAAGTGGTTTTTCAACACTAACACAAGTGCGAAAAGTGGTTTTTCCACACTAATACAAGTGCAAAAGTGGTGTCCTGCACCAACACAAGTGCAAAAAGTGGTTTTTCAACACTAACACAAGTGCGAAAAGTGGTTTTTCAACACTAACACAAGTGCGAAAAGTGGTTTTTCAACATTAACACAAGTGCGAAAAGTGGTTTTTCCACACTAACACAAGTGCAAAAAGTGGTTTCCTGTACCAACACAAGTGCGAAAAGTGGTTTTTCAACTCTAACACAAGTGCGAAAAGTGGTTTTTCAACACTATCACAAGTGCAAAGAGTGTTTTTTCCACACTAATACAAGTGCAAAAGTGGTTTCCTGCACCAACACAAGTGCGAAAAGTGGTTTTTCAACACTAACACAAGTGCGAAAAGTGGTTTTTCAACACTAACACAAGTGCGAAAAGTGGTTTTTCCACACGAATACAAGTGCAAAGTGGTTTCCTGCACCAACACAAGTGCGAAAAGTGGTTTTGCCACACTAATACAAGTGCAAAAGTGGTTTCCTGCACCAACACAAGTGCGAAAAGTGGTTTTTCAACACTAACACAAGTGCGAAAAGTGGTTTTTCAACACTAAAACAAGTGCGAAAAGTGGTTTTTCCACACTAATACAAGTGCAAAAGTGGTTTCCTGCACCAACACAAGTGCGAAAAGTGGTTTTTCAACACTAACACAAGTGCGAAAAGTGGTTTTTCAACACTAACCCAAGTGCAAAAAGTGGTTTTTCAACACTAACACAAGTGCGAAAAGTGGTTTTTCCACACTAATACAAGTGCAAAAGTGGTTTCCTGCACCAACACGAGTGCGAAAAGTGGTTTTTCAACACTAACACAAGTGCGAAAAGTGGTTTTTCAACACTAACACAAGTGCGAAAAGTGGTTTTTCAACACTAACACAAGTGCGAAAAGTGTTTTTTCCACACTAATACAAGTGCAAAAGTGGTTTCCTGCACCAACATAAGTGCGAAAAGTGGTTTTTCAACACTAACACAAGTGCGAAAAGTGGTTTTTCAACACTAACACAAGTGCGAAAAGTGGTTTTTCCACACTAATACAAGTGCAAAAGTGGTTTCCTGCACCAACACAAGTGCGAAAAGTGGTTTGTCAACACTAACACAAGTGCGAAAAGTGGTTTTTCAACACTAACACAAGTGCAAAAAGTGTTTTTTCAACACTAACACAAGTGCGAAAAGTGGTTTTTCAACACTAACACAAGTGTGAAAAGTGGTTTTTCCACACTAATACCTGTGCAAAAGTGGTTTCCTGCACCAACACAAGTGTGACAAGTGGTTTTTCAACATTAACACAAGTGCGAAAAGTGGTTTTTCAACACTAACACAAGTGCGAAAAGTGGTTTTTCCACACTAATACAAGTGCAAAAGTGGTTTTCTGCACCAACACAAGTGCGAAAGGTGGTTTTTCAACACTAACACAAGTGCGAAAAGTGGTTTTTCAACACTATCACAAGTGCAAAAAGTGTTTTTTCCACACTAATACAAGTGCAAAAGTGGTTTTCTGCACCAACACAAGTGCGAAAGGTGGTTTTTCAACACTAACACAAGTGCGAAAAGTGGTTTTTCAACACTATCACAAGTGCAAAAAGTGTTTTTTCCACACTAATACAAGTGCAAAAGTGGTTTCCTGCACCAACACAAGTGCGAAAAGTGGTTTTTCAACACTAACACAAGTGCGAAAAGTGGTTTTTCAACACTAACACAAGTGCGAAAAGTGGTTTTTCCACACTAATACAAGTGCAAAAGTGGTTTCCTGCACCAACACAAGTGCGAAAAGTGGTTTTGCAACACTAACACAAGTGCGAAAAGTGGTTTTTCAACACTATCACAAGTGCAAGAAGTGTTTTTTCCACACTAATACAAGTGCAAAAGTGGTTTCCTGCACCAACACAAGTGCGAAAAGTGGTTTTTCAACACTAACCCAAGTGCGAAAAGTGGTTTTTCAACACTAACACAAGTGCGAAAAGTGGTTTTTCCACACTAATACAAGTGCAAAAGTGGTTTCCTGCACCAACACAAGTGCAAAAAGTGGTTTTTCAACACCAACACAAGTGCGAAAAGTGGTTTTTCAACACTAACACAAGTGCGAAAAGTGGTTTTTCAACATTAACACAAGTGCGAAAAGTGGTTTTTCCACACTAATACAAGTGCAAAAGTGGTTTCCTGCACCAACACAAGTGCGAAAAGTGGTTTTTCAACACTAACACAAGTGCGAAAAGTGGTTTTTCAACACTATCACAAGTGCAAAAAGTGTTTTTTCCACACTAATACAAGTGCAAAAGTGGTTTCCTGCACCAACACAAGTGCGAAAAGTGGTTTTTCAACACTAACACAAGTGCGAAAAGTGGTTTTTCAACACTGACACAAGTGCGAAAAGTTCTTTTTCCACACCAATACAAGTGCAAAAGTGGTTTCCTGCACCAACACAAGTGCGAAAAGTGGTTTTTCAACACTAACCCAAGTGCGAAAAGTGGTTTTTCAGCACTAATACAAGTGCGAAAAGTGGTTTTTCCACACTAATACAAGTGCAAAAGTGGTTTCCTGCACCAACACAAGTGCAAAAAGTGGTTTTTCAACACTAACACAAGTGCGAAAAGTCAACACTAACACAAGTGCGAAAAGTGGTTTTTCAACATTAACACAAGTGCGAAAAGTGGTTTTTCCACACTAATACAAGTGCAAAAGTGGTTTCCTGCACCAACACAAGTGCGAAAAGTGGTTTTTCAACTCTAACACAAGTGCGAAAAGTGGTTTTTCAACACTATCACAAGTGCAAAGAGTGTTTTTTCCACACTAATACAAGTGCAAAAGTGGTTTCCTACACCAACACAAGTGCGAAAAGTGGTTTTTCAACACTAACACAAGTGCGAAAAGTGGTTTTTCAACAATAACACAAGTGCGAAAAGTGGTTTTTCCACACTAATACAAGTGCAAAGTGGTTTCCTGCACCAACACAAGTGCGAAAAGTGGTTTTGCCACACTAATACAAGTGCAAAAGTGGTTTCCTGCACCAACACAAGTGCGAAAAGTGGTTTTTCAACACTAACACAAGTGCGAAAAGTGGTTTTTCAACACTAAAACAAGTGCGAAAAGTGGTTTTTCCACACTAATACAAGTGCAAAAGTGGTTTCCTGCACCAACACAAGTGCGAAAAGTGGTTTTTCAACACTAACACAAGTGCGAAAAGTGGTTTTTCAGCACTAATACAAGTGCGAAAAGTGGTTTTTCCACACTAATACAAGTGCAAAAGTGGTTTCCTGCACCAACACAAGTGCAAAAAGTGGTTTTTCAACACTAACACAAGTGCGAAAAGTCAACACTAACACAAGTGCGAAAAGTGGTTTTTCAACATTAACACAAGTGCGAAAAGTGGTTTTTCCACACTAATACAAGTGCAAAAGTGGTTTCCTGCACCAACACAAGTGCGAAAAGTGGTTTTTCAACTCTACAACAAGTGCGAAAAGTGGTTTTTCAACACTATCACAAGTGCAAAGAGTGTTTTTTCCACACTAATACAAGTGCAAAAGTGGTTTCCTACACCAACACAAGTGCGAAAAGTGGTTTTTCAACACTAACACAAGTGCGAAAAGTGGTTTTTCAACAATAACACAAGTGCGAAAAGTGGTTTTTCCACACTAATACAAGTGCAAAAGTGGTTTCCTGCACCAACACAAGTGCGAAAAGTGGTTTTTCAACACTAACACAAGTGCGAAAAGTGGTTTTTCAACACTAAAACAAGTGCGAAAAGTGGTTTTTCCACACTAATACAAGTGCAAAAGTGGTTTCCTGCACCAACATAAGTGCGAAAAGTGGTTTTTCAACACTAACACAAGTGCGAAAAGTGGTTTTTCAACACTAACACAAGTGCGAAAAGTGGTTTTTCCACACTAATACAAGTGCAAAAGTGGTTTCCTGCACCAACACAAGTGCGAAAAGTGGTTTTGCAACACTAACACAAGTGCGAAAAGTGGTTTTTCAACACTATCACAAGTGCAAGAAGTGTTTTTTCCACACTAATACAAGTGCAAAAGTGGTTTCCTGCACCAACACAAGTGCGAAAAGTGGTTTTTCAACACTAACCCAAGTGCGAAAAGTGGTTTTTCAACACTAACACAAGTGCGAAAAGTGGTTTTTCCACACTAATACAAGTGCAAAAGTGGTTTCCTGCACCAACACAAGTGCAAAAAGTGGTTTTTCAACACCAACACAAGTGCGAAAAGTGGTTTTTCAACACTAACACAAGTGCGAAAAGTGGTTTTTCAACATTAACACAAGTGCGAAAAGTGGTTTTTCCACACTAATACAAGTGCAAAAGTGGTTTCCTGCACCAACACAAGTGCGAAAAGTGGTTTTTCAACACTAACACAAGTGCGAAAAGTGGTTTTTCAACACTATCACAAGTGCAAAAAGTGTTTTTTCCACACTAATACAAGTGCAAAAGTGGTTTCCTGCACCAACACAAGTGCGAAAAGTGGTTTTTCAACACTAACACAAGTGCGAAAAGTGGTTTTTCAACACTGACACAAGTGCGAAAAGTTCTTTTTCCACACCAATACAAGTGCAAAAGTGGTTTCCTGCACCAACACAAGTGCGAAAAGTGGTTTTTCAACACTAACCCAAGTGCGAAAAGTGGTTTTTCAGCACTAATACAAGTGCGAAAAGTGGTTTTTCCACACTAATACAAGTGCAAAAGTGGTTTCCTGCACCAACACAAGTGCAAAAAGTGGTTTTGCAACACTAACACAAGTGCGAAAAGTGGTTTTTCAACACTTTCACAAGTGCAAGAAGTGTTTTTTCCACACTAATACAAGTGCAAAAGTGGTTTCCTGCACCAACACAAGTGCGAAAAGTGGTTTTTCAACACTAACACAAGTGCGAAAAGTGGTTTTTCAACACTAACACAAGTGCGAAAAGTGGTTTTTCCACACTAATACAAGTGCAAAAGTGGTTTCCTGCACCAACACAAGTGCGAAAAGTGGTTTTGCAACACTAACACAAGTGCGAAAAGTGGTTTTTCAACACTATCACAAGTGCAAGAAGTGTTTTTTCCACACTAATACAAGTGCAAAAGTGGTTTCCTGCACCAACACAAGTGCGAAAAGTGGTTTTTCAACACTAACCCAAGTGCGAAAAGTGGTTTTTCAACACTAACACAAGTGCGAAAAGTGGTTTTTCCACACTAATACAAGTGCAAAAGTGGTTTCCTGCACCAACACAAGTGCAAAAAGTGGTTTTTCAACACCAACACAAGTGCGAAAAGTGGTTTTTCAACACTATCACAAGTGCAAGAAGTGTTTTTTCCACACTAATACAAGTGCAAAAGTGGTTTCCTGCACCAACACAAGTGCGAAAAGTGGTTTTTCAACACTAACCCAAGTGCGAAAAGTGGTTTTTCAACACTAACACAAGTGCGAAAAGTGGTTTTTCCACACTAATACAAGTGCAAAAGTGGTTTCCTGCACCAACACAAGTGCAAAAAGTGGTTTTTCAACACCAACACAAGTGCGAAAAGTGGTTTTTCAACACTAACACAAGTGCGAAAAGTGGTTTTTCAACATTAACACAAGTGCGAAAAGTGGTTTTTCCACACTAATACAAGTGCAAAAGTGGTTTCCTGCACCAACACAAGTGCGAAAAGTGGTTTTTCAACACTAACACAAGTGCGAAAAGTGGTTTTTCAACACTATCACAAGTGCAAAAAGTGTTTTTCCACACTAATACAAGTGCAAAAGTGGTTTCCTGCACCAACACAAGTGCGAAAAGTGGTTTTTCAACACTAACACAAGTGCGAAAAGTGGTTTTTCAACACTGACACAAGTGCGAAAAGTTCTTTTTCCACACCAATACAAGTGCAAAAGTGGTTTCCTGCACCAACACAAGTGCGAAAAGTGGTTTTTCAACACTAACCCAAGTGCGAAAAGTGGTTTTTCAGCACTAATACAAGTGCGAAAAGTGGTTTTTCCACACTAATACAAGTGCAAAAGTGGTTTCCTGCACCAACACAAGTGCAAAAAGTGGTTTTGCAACACTAACACAAGTGCGAAAAGTGGTTTTTCAACACTTTCACAAGTGCAAGAAGTGTTTTTTCCACACTAATACAAGTGCAAAAGTGGTTTCCTGCACCAACACAAGTGCGAAAAGTGGTTTTTCAACACTAACACAAGTGCGAAAAGTGGTTTTTCAACACTAACACAAGTGCGAAAAGTGGTTTTTCCACACTAATACAAGTGCAAAAGTGGTTTCCTGCACCAACACAAGTGCGAAAAGTGGTTTTGCAACACTAACACAAGTGCGAAAAGTGGTTTTTCAACACTATCACAAGTGCAAGAAGTGTTTTTTCCACACTAATACAAGTGCAAAAGTGGTTTCCTGCACCAACACAAGTGCGAAAAGTGGTTTTTCAACACTAACCCAAGTGCGAAAAGTGGTTTTTCAACACTAACACAAGTGCGAAAAGTGGTTTTTCCACACTAATACAAGTGCAAAAGTGGTTTCCTGCACCAACACAAGTGCAAAAAGTGGTTTTTCAACACCAACACAAGTGCGAAAAGTGGTTTTTCAACACTAACACAAGTGCGAAAAGTGGTTTTTCAACATTAACACAAGTGCGAAAAGTGGTTTTTCCACACTAATACAAGTGCAAAAGTGGTTTCCTGCACCAACACAAGTGCGAAAAGTGGTTTTTCAACACTAACACAAGTGCGAAAAGTGGTTTTTCAACACTATCACAAGTGCAAAAAGTGTTTTTTCCACACTAATACAAGTGCAAAAGTGGTTTCCTGCACCAACACAAGTGCGAAAAGTGGTTTTTCAACACTAACACAAGTGCGAAAAGTGGTTTTTCAACACTGACACAAGTGCAAAAAGTTCTTTTTCCACACCAATACAAGTGCAAAAGTGGTTTCCTGCACCAACACAAGTGCGAAAAGTGGTTTTTCAACACTAACACAAGTGCGAAAAGTGGTTTTTCCACACTAATACAAGTGCAAAAGTGGTGTCCTGCACCAACACAAGTGCAAAAAGTGGTTTTTCAACACTAACACAAGTGCGAAAAGTGGTTTTTCAACACTAACACAAGTGCGAAAAGTGGTTTTTCAACATTAACACAAGTGCGAAAAGTGGTTTTTCCACACTAACACAAGTGCAAAAAGTGGTTTCCTGTACCAACACAAGTGCGAAAAGTGGTTTTTCAACTCTAACACAAGTGCGAAAAGTGGTTTTTCAACACTATCACAAGTGCAAAGAGTGTTTTTTCCACACTAATACAAGTGCAAAAGTGGTTTCCTGCACCAACACAAGTGCGAAAAGTGGTTTTTCAACACTAACACAAGTGCGAAAAGTGGTTTTTCAACACTAACACAAGTGCGAAAAGTGGTTTTTCCACACGAATACAAGTGCAAAGTGGTTTCCTGCACCAACACAAGTGCGAAAAGTGGTTTTGCCACACTAATACAAGTGCAAAAGTGGTTTCCTGCACCAACACAAGTGCGAAAAGTGGTTTTTCAACACTAACACAAGTGCGAAAAGTGGTTTTTCAACACTAAAACAAGTGCGAAAAGTGGTTTTTCCACACTAATACAAGTGCAAAAGTGGTTTCCTGCACCAACACAAGTGCGAAAAGTGGTTTTTCAACACTAACACAAGTGCGAAAAGTGGTTTTTCAACACTAACCCAAGTGCAAAAAGTGGTTTTTCAACACTAACACAAGTGCGAAAAGTGGTTTTTCCACACTAATACAAGTGCAAAAGTGGTTTCCTGCACCAACACGAGTGCGAAAAGTGGTTTTTCAACACTAACACAAGTGCGAAAAGTGGTTTTTCAACACTAACACAAGTGCGAAAAGTGGTTTTTCAACACTAACACAAGTGCGAAAAGTGTTTTTTCCACACTAATACAAGTGCAAAAGTGGTTTCCTGCACCAACATAAGTGCGAAAAGTGGTTTTTCAACACTAACACAAGTGCGAAAAGTGGTTTTTCAACACTAACACAAGTGCGAAAATTGGTTTTTCCACACTAATACAAGTGCAAAAGTGGTTTCCTGCACCAACACAAGTGCGAAAATTGGTTTTTCAACACTAACACAAGTGCGAAAAGTGGTTTTTCAACACTAACACAAGTGCAAAAAGTGTTTTTTCAACACTAACACAAGTGCGAAAAGTGGTTTTTCAACACTAACACAAGTGTGAAAAGTGGTTTTTCCACACTAATACAAGTGCAAAAGTGGTTTCCTGCACCAACACAAGTGCGAAAAGTGGTTTTTCAACACTAACACAAGTGCGAAAAGTGGTTTTTCAACACTATCACAAGTGCAAAAAGTGTTTTTTCCACACTAATACAAGTGCAAAAGTGGTTTCCTGCACCAACACAAGTGCGAAAAGTGGTTTTTCAACACTAACACAAGTGCGAAAAGTGGTTTTTCAACACTGACACAAGTGCGAAAAGTTCTTTTTCCACACCAATACAAGTGCAAAAGTGGTTTCCTGCACCAACACAAGTGCGAAAAGTGGTTTTTCAACACTAACACAAGTGCGAAAAGTGGTTTTTCCACACTAATACAAGTGCAAAAGTGGTGTCCTGCACCAACACAAGTGCAAAAAGTGGTTTTTCAACACTAACACAAGTGCGAAAAGTGGTTTTTCAACACTAACACAAGTGCGAAAAGTGGTTTTTCAACATTAACACAAGTGCGAAAAGTGGTTTTTCCACACTAACACAAGTGCAAAAAGTGGTTTCCTGTACCAACACAAGTGCGAAAAGTGGTTTTTCAACTCTAACACAAGTGCGAAAAGTGGTTTTTCAACACTATCACAAGTGCAAAGAGTGTTTTTTCCACACTAATACAAGTGCAAAAGTGGTTTCCTGCACCAACACAAGTGCGAAAAGTGGTTTTTCAACACTAACACAAGTGCGAAAAGTGGTTTTTCAACACTAACACAAGTGCGAAAAGTGGTTTTTCCACACGAATACAAGTGCAAAGTGGTTTCCTGCACCAACACAAGTGCGAAAAGTGGTTTTGCCACACTAATACAAGTGCAAAAGTGGTTTCCTGCACCAACACAAGTGCGAAAAGTGGTTTTTCAACACTAACACAAGTGCGAAAAGTGGTTTTTCAACACTAAAACAAGTGCGAAAAGTGGTTTTTCCACACTAATACAAGTGCAAAAGTGGTTTCCTGCACCAACACAAGTGCGAAAAGTGGTTTTTCAACACTAACACAAGTGCGAAAAGTGGTTTTTCAACACTAACCCAAGTGCAAAAAGTGGTTTTTCAACACTAACACAAGTGCGAAAAGTGGTTTTTCCACACTAATACAAGTGCAAAAGTGGTTTCCTGCACCAACACGAGTGCGAAAAGTGGTTTTTCAACACTAACACAAGTGCGAAAAGTGGTTTTTCAACACTAACACAAGTGCGAAAAGTGGTTTTTCAACACTAACACAAGTGCGAAAAGTGTTTTTTCCACACTAATACAAGTGCAAAAGTGGTTTCCTGCACCAACATAAGTGCGAAAAGTGGTTTTTCAACACTAACACAAGTGCGAAAAGTGGTTTTTCAACACTAACACAAGTGCGAAAAGTGGTTTTTCCACACTAATACAAGTGCAAAAGTGGTTTCCTGCACCAACACAAGTGCGAAAAGTGGTTTTTCAACACTAACACAAGTGCGAAAAGTGGTTTTTCAACACTAACACAAGTGCAAAAAGTGTTTTTTCAACACTAACACAAGTGCGAAAAGTGGTTTTTCAACACTAACACAAGTGTGAAAAGTGGTTTTTCCACACTAATACCTGTGCAAAAGTGGTTTCCTGCACCAACACAAGTGTGACAAGTGGTTTTTCAACATTAACACAAGTGCGAAAAGTGGTTTTTCAACACTAACACAAGTGCGAAAAGTGGTTTTTCCACACTAATACAAGTGCAAAAGTGGTTTTCTGCACCAACACAAGTGCGAAAGGTGGTTTTTCAACACTAACACAAGTGCGAAAAGTGGTTTTTCAACACTATCACAAGTGCAAAAAGTGTTTTTTCCACACTAATACAAGTGCAAAAGTGGTTTTCTGCACCAACACAAGTGCGAAAGGTGGTTTTTCAACACTAACACAAGTGCGAAAAGTGGTTTTTCAACACTATCACAAGTGCAAAAAGTGTTTTTTCCACACTAATACAAGTGCAAAAGTGGTTTCCTGCACCAACACAAGTGCGAAAAGTGGTTTTTCAACACTAACACAAGTGCGAAAAGTGGTTTTTCAACACTAACACAAGTGCGAAAAGTGGTTTTTCCACACTAATACAAGTGCAAAAGTGGTTTCCTGCACCAACACAAGTGCGAAAAGTGGTTTTGCAACACTAACACAAGTGCGAAAAGTGGTTTTTCAACACTATCACAAGTGCAAGAAGTGTTTTTTCCACACTAATACAAGTGCAAAAGTGGTTTCCTGCACCAACACAAGTGCGAAAAGTGGTTTTTCAACACTAACCCAAGTGCGAAAAGTGGTTTTTCAACACTAACACAAGTGCGAAAAGTGGTTTTTCCACACTAATACAAGTGCAAAAGTGGTTTCCTGCACCAACACAAGTGCAAAAAGTGGTTTTTCAACACCAACACAAGTGCGAAAAGTGGTTTTTCAACACTAACACAAGTGCGAAAAGTGGTTTTTCAACATTAACACAAGTGCGAAAAGTGGTTTTTCCACACTAATACAAGTGCAAAAGTGGTTTCCTGCACCAACACAAGTGCGAAAAGTGGTTTTTCAACACTAACACAAGTGCGAAAAGTGGTTTTTCAACACTATCACAAGTGCAAAAAGTGTTTTTTCCACACTAATACAAGTGCAAAAGTGGTTTCCTGCACCAACACAAGTGCGAAAAGTGGTTTTTCAACACTAACACAAGTGCGAAAAGTGGTTTTTCAACACTGACACAAGTGCGAAAAGTTCTTTTTCCACACCAATACAAGTGCAAAAGTGGTTTCCTGCACCAACACAAGTGCGAAAAGTGGTTTTTCAACACTAACCCAAGTGCGAAAAGTGGTTTTTCAGCACTAATACAAGTGCGAAAAGTGGTTTTTCCACACTAATACAAGTGCAAAAGTGGTTTCCTGCACCAACACAAGTGCAAAAAGTGGTTTTTCAACACTAACACAAGTGCGAAAAGTCAACACTAACACAAGTGCGAAAAGTGGTTTTTCAACATTAACACAAGTGCGAAAAGTGGTTTTTCCACACTAATACAAGTGCAAAAGTGGTTTCCTGCACCAACACAAGTGCGAAAAGTGGTTTTTCAACTCTAACACAAGTGCGAAAAGTGGTTTTTCAACACTATCACAAGTGCAAAGAGTGTTTTTTCCACACTAATACAAGTGCAAAAGTGGTTTCCTACACCAACACAAGTGCGAAAAGTGGTTTTTCAACACTAACACAAGTGCGAAAAGTGGTTTTTCAACAATAACACAAGTGCGAAAAGTGGTTTTTCCACACTAATACAAGTGCAAAGTGGTTTCCTGCACCAACACAAGTGCGAAAAGTGGTTTTGCCACACTAATACAAGTGCAAAAGTGGTTTCCTGCACCAACACAAGTGCGAAAAGTGGTTTTTCAACACTAACACAAGTGCGAAAAGTGGTTTTTCAACACTAAAACAAGTGCGAAAAGTGGTTTTTCCACACTAATACAAGTGCAAAAGTGGTTTCCTGCACCAACACAAGTGCGAAAAGTGGTTTTTCAACACTAACACAAGTGCGAAAAGTGGTTTTTCAGCACTAATACAAGTGCGAAAAGTGGTTTTTCCACACTAATACAAGTGCAAAAGTGGTTTCCTGCACCAACACAAGTGCAAAAAGTGGTTTTTCAACACTAACACAAGTGCGAAAAGTCAACACTAACACAAGTGCGAAAAGTGGTTTTTCAACATTAACACAAGTGCGAAAAGTGGTTTTTCCACACTAATACAAGTGCAAAAGTGGTTTCCTGCACCAACACAAGTGCGAAAAGTGGTTTTTCAACTCTACAACAAGTGCGAAAAGTGGTTTTTCAACACTATCACAAGTGCAAAGAGTGTTTTTTCCACACTAATACAAGTGCAAAAGTGGTTTCCTACACCAACACAAGTGCGAAAAGTGGTTTTTCAACACTAACACAAGTGCGAAAAGTGGTTTTTCAACAATAACACAAGTGCGAAAAGTGGTTTTTCCACACTAATACAAGTGCAAAAGTGGTTTCCTGCACCAACACAAGTGCGAAAAGTGGTTTTTCAACACTAACACAAGTGCGAAAAGTGGTTTTTCAACACTAAAACAAGTGCGAAAAGTGGTTTTTCCACACTAATACAAGTGCAAAAGTGGTTTCCTGCACCAACATAAGTGCGAAAAGTGGTTTTTCAACACTAACACAAGTGCGAAAAGTGGTTTTTCAACACTAACACAAGTGCGAAAAGTGGTTTTTCCACACTAATACAAGTGCAAAAGTGGTTTCCTGCACCAACACAAGTGCGAAAAGTGGTTTTGCAACACTAACACAAGTGCGAAAAGTGGTTTTTCAACACTATCACAAGTGCAAGAAGTGTTTTTTCCACACTAATACAAGTGCAAAAGTGGTTTCCTGCACCAACACAAGTGCGAAAAGTGGTTTTTCAACACTAACCCAAGTGCGAAAAGTGGTTTTTCAACACTAACACAAGTGCGAAAAGTGGTTTTTCCACACTAATACAAGTGCAAAAGTGGTTTCCTGCACCAACACAAGTGCAAAAAGTGGTTTTTCAACACCAACACAAGTGCAAAAAGTGGTTTTTCAACACTAACACAAGTGCGAAAAGTGGTTTTTCAACATTAACACAAGTGCGAAAAGTGGTTTTTCCACACTAATACAAGTGCAAAAGTGGTTTCCTGCACCAACACAAGTGCGAAAAGTGGTTTTTCAACACTAACACAAGTGCGAAAAGTGGTTTTTCAACACTATCACAAGTGCAAAAAGTGTTTTTTCCACACTAATACAAGTGCAAAAGTGGTTTCCTGCACCAACACAAGTGCGAAAAGTGGTTTTTCAACACTAACACAAGTGCGAAAAGTGGTTTTTCAACACTGACACAAGTGCGAAAAGTTCTTTTTCCACACCAATACAAGTGCAAAAGTGGTTTCCTGCACCAACACAAGTGCGAAAAGTGGTTTTTCAACACTAACCCAAGTGCGAAAAGTGGTTTTTCAGCACTAATACAAGTGCGAAAAGTGGTTTTTCCACACTAATACAAGTGCAAAAGTGGTTTCCTGCACCAACACAAGTGCAAAAAGTGGTTTTGCAACACTAACACAAGTGCGAAAAGTGGTTTTTCAACACTTTCACAAGTGCAAGAAGTGTTTTTTCCACACTAATACAAGTGCAAAAGTGGTTTCCTGCACCAACACAAGTGCGAAAAGTGGTTTTTCAACACTAACACAAGTGCGAAAAGTGGTTTTTCAACACTAACACAAGTGCGAAAAGTGGTTTTTCCACACTAATACAAGTGCAAAAGTGGTTTCCTGCACCAACACAAGTGCGAAAAGTGGTTTTGCAACACTAACACAAGTGCGAAAAGTGGTTTTTCAACACTATCACAAGTGCAAGAAGTGTTTTTTCCACACTAATACAAGTGCAAAAGTGGTTTCCTGCACCAACACAAGTGCGAAAAGTGGTTTTTCAACACTAACCCAAGTGCGAAAAGTGGTTTTTCAACACTAACACAAGTGCGAAAAGTGGTTTTTCCACACTAATACAAGTGCAAAAGTGGTTTCCTGCACCAACACAAGTGCAAAAAGTGGTTTTTCAACACCAACACAAGTGCGAAAAGTGGTTTTTCAACACTATCACAAGTGCAAGAAGTGTTTTTTCCACACTAATACAAGTGCAAAAGTGGTTTCCTGCACCAACACAAGTGCGAAAAGTGGTTTTTCAACACTAACCCAAGTGCGAAAAGTGGTTTTTCAACACTAACACAAGTGCGAAAAGTGGTTTTTCCACACTAATACAAGTGCAAAAGTGGTTTCCTGCACCAACACAAGTGCAAAAAGTGGTTTTTCAACACCAACACAAGTGCGAAAAGTGGTTTTTCAACACTAACACAAGTGCGAAAAGTGGTTTTTCAACATTAACACAAGTGCGAAAAGTGGTTTTTCCACACTAATACAAGTGCAAAAGTGGTTTCCTGCACCAACACAAGTGCGAAAAGTGGTTTTTCAACACTAACACAAGTGCGAAAAGTGGTTTTTCAACACTATCACAAGTGCAAAAAGTGTTTTTCCACACTAATACAAGTGCAAAAGTGGTTTCCTGCACCAACACAAGTGCGAAAAGTGGTTTTTCAACACTAACACAAGTGCGAAAAGTGGTTTTTCAACACTGACACAAGTGCGAAAAGTTCTTTTTCCACACCAATACAAGTGCAAAAGTGGTTTCCTGCACCAACACAAGTGCGAAAAGTGGTTTTTCAACACTAACCCAAGTGCGAAAAGTGGTTTTTCAGCACTAATACAAGTGCGAAAAGTGGTTTTTCCACACTAATACAAGTGCAAAAGTGGTTTCCTGCACCAACACAAGTGCAAAAAGTGGTTTTGCAACACTAACACAAGTGCGAAAAGTGGTTTTTCAACACTTTCACAAGTGCAAGAAGTGTTTTTTCCACACTAATACAAGTGCAAAAGTGGTTTCCTGCACCAACACAAGTGCGAAAAGTGGTTTTTCAACACTAACACAAGTGCGAAAAGTGGTTTTTCAACACTAACACAAGTGCGAAAAGTGTTTTTTCCACACTAATACAAGTGCAAAAGTGGTTTCCTGCACCAACATAAGTGCGAAAAGTGGTTTTTCAACACTAACACAAGTGCGAAAAGTGGTTTTTCAACACTAACACAAGTGCGAAAAGTGGTTTTTCCACACTAATACAAGTGCAAAAGTGGTTTCCTGCACCAACACAAGTGCGAAAAGTGGTTTTTCAACACTAACACAAGTGCGAAAAGTGGTTTTTCAACACTAACACAAGTGCAAAAAGTGTTTTTTCAACACTAACACAAGTGCGAAAAGTGGTTTTTCAACACTAACACAAGTGTGAAAAGTGGTTTTTCCACACTAATACCTGTGCAAAAGTGGTTTCCTGCACCAACACAAGTGTGACAAGTGGTTTTTCAACATTAACACAAGTGCGAAAAGTGGTTTTTCAACACTAACACAAGTGCGAAAAGTGGTTTTTCCACACTAATACAAGTGCAAAAGTGGTTTTCTGCACCAACACAAGTGCGAAAGGTGGTTTTTCAACACTAACACAAGTGCGAAAAGTGGTTTTTCAACACTATCACAAGTGCAAAAAGTGTTTTTTCCACACTAATACAAGTGCAAAAGTGGTTTTCTGCACCAACACAAGTGCGAAAGGTGGTTTTTCAACACTAACACAAGTGCGAAAAGTGGTTTTTCAACACTATCACAAGTGCAAAAAGTGTTTTTTCCACACTAATACAAGTGCAAAAGTGGTTTCCTGCACCAACACAAGTGCGAAAAGTGGTTTTTCAACACTAACACAAGTGCGAAAAGTGGTTTTTCAACACTAACACAAGTGCGAAAAGTGGTTTTTCCACACTAATACAAGTGCAAAAGTGGTTTCCTGCACCAACACAAGTGCGAAAAGTGGTTTTGCAACACTAACACAAGTGCGAAAAGTGGTTTTTCAACACTATCACAAGTGCAAGAAGTGTTTTTTCCACACTAATACAAGTGCAAAAGTGGTTTCCTGCACCAACACAAGTGCGAAAAGTGGTTTTTCAACACTAACCCAAGTGCGAAAAGTGGTTTTTCAACACTAACACAAGTGCGAAAAGTGGTTTTTCCACACTAATACAAGTGCAAAAGTGGTTTCCTGCACCAACACAAGTGCAAAAAGTGGTTTTTCAACACCAACACAAGTGCGAAAAGTGGTTTTTCAACACTAACACAAGTGCGAAAAGTGGTTTTTCAACATTAACACAAGTGCGAAAAGTGGTTTTTCCACACTAATACAAGTGCAAAAGTGGTTTCCTGCACCAACACAAGTGCGAAAAGTGGTTTTTCAACACTAACACAAGTGCGAAAAGTGGTTTTTCAACACTATCACAAGTGCAAAAAGTGTTTTTTCCACACTAATACAAGTGCAAAAGTGGTTTCCTGCACCAACACAAGTGCGAAAAGTGGTTTTTCAACACTAACACAAGTGCGAAAAGTGGTTTTTCAACACTGACACAAGTGCGAAAAGTTCTTTTTCCACACCAATACAAGTGCAAAAGTGGTTTCCTGCACCAACACAAGTGCGAAAAGTGGTTTTTCAACACTAACCCAAGTGCGAAAAGTGGGTTTTCAGCACTAATACAAGTGCGAAAAGTGGTTTTTCCACACTAATACAAGTGCAAAAGTGGTTTCCTGCACCAACACAAGTGCAAAAAGTGGTTTTTCAACACTAACACAAGTGCGAAAAGTCAACACTAACACAAGTGCGAAAAGTGGTTTTTCAACATTAACACAAGTGCGAAAAGTGGTTTTTCCACACTAATACAAGTGCAAAAGTGGTTTCCTGCACCAACACAAGTGCGAAAAGTGGTTTTTCAACTCTAACACAAGTGCGAAAAGTGGTTTTTCAACACTATCACAAGTGCAAAGAGTGTTTTTTCCACACTAATACAAGTGCAAAAGTGGTTTCCTACACCAACACAAGTGCGAAAAGTGGTTTTTCAACACTAACACAAGTGCGAAAAGTGGTTTTTCAACAATAACACAAGTGCGAAAAGTGGTTTTTCCACACTAATACAAGTGCAAAGTGGTTTCCTGCACCAACACAAGTGCGAAAAGTGGTTTTGCCACACTAATACAAGTGCAAAAGTGGTTTCCTGCACCAACACAAGTGCGAAAAGTGGTTTTTCAACACTAACACAAGTGCGAAAAGTGGTTTTTCAACACTAAAACAAGTGCGAAAAGTGGTTTTTCCACACTAATACAAGTGCAAAAGTGGTTTCCTGCACCAACACAAGTGCGAAAAGTGGTTTTTCAACACTAACACAAGTGCGAAAAGTGGTTTTTCAGCACTAATACAAGTGCGAAAAGTGGTTTTTCCACACTAATACAAGTGCAAAAGTGGTTTCCTGCACCAACACAAGTGCAAAAAGTGGTTTTTCAACACTAACACAAGTGCGAAAAGTCAACACTAACACAAGTGCGAAAAGTGGTTTTTCAACATTAACACAAGTGCGAAAAGTGGTTTTTCCACACTAATACAAGTGCAAAAGTGGTTTCCTGCACCAACACAAGTGCGAAAAGTGGTTTTTCAACTCTACAACAAGTGCGAAAAGTGGTTTTTCAACACTATCACAAGTGCAAAGAGTGTTTTTTCCACACTAATACAAGTGCAAAAGTGGTTTCCTACACCAACACAAGTGCGAAAAGTGGTTTTTCAACACTAACACAAGTGCGAAAAGTGGTTTTTCAACAATAACACAAGTGCGAAAAGTGGTTTTTCCACACTAATACAAGTGCAAAAGTGGTTTCCTGCACCAACACAAGTGCGAAAAGTGGTTTTTCAACACTAACACAAGTGCGAAAAGTGGTTTTTCAACACTAAAACAAGTGCGAAAAGTGGTTTTTCCACACTAATACAAGTGCAAAAGTGGTTTCCTGCACCAACATAAGTGCGAAAAGTGGTTTTTCAACACTAACACAAGTGCGAAAAGTGGTTTTTCAACACTAACACAAGTGCAAAGAGTGTTTTTTCCACACTAATACAAGTGCAAAAGTGGTTTCCTGCACCAACACAAGTGCAAAAAGTGGTTTTTCAACACTAACACAAGTGCGAAAAGTCAACACTAACACAAGTGCGAAAAGTGGTTTTTCAACATTAACACAAGTGCGAAAAGTGGTTTTTCCACACTAATACAAGTGCAAAAGTGGTTTCCTGCACCAACACAAGTGCGAAAAGTGGTTTTTCAACTCTAACACAAGTGCGAAAAGTGGTTTTTCAACACTATCACAAGTGCAAAGAGTGTTTTTTCCACACTAATACAAGTGCAAAAGTGGTTTCCTACACCAACACAAGTGCGAAAAGTGGTTTTTCAACACTAACACAAGTGCGAAAAGTGGTTTTTCAACAATAACACAAGTGCGAAAAGTGGTTTTTCCACACTAATACAAGTGCAAAGTGGTTTCCTGCACCAACACAAGTGCGAAAAGTGGTTTTGCCACACTAATACAAGTGCAAAAGTGGTTTCCTGCACCAACACAAGTGCGAAAAGTGGTTTTTCAACACTAACACAAGTGCGAAAAGTGGTTTTTCAACACTAAAACAAGTGCGAAAAGTGGTTTTTCCACACTAATACAAGTGCAAAAGTGGTTTCCTGCACCAACACAAGTGCGAAAAGTGGTTTTTCAACACTAACACAAGTGCGAAAAGTGGTTTTTCAGCACTAATACAAGTGCGAAAAGTGGTTTTTCCACACTAATACAAGTGCAAAAGTGGTTTCCTGCACCAACACAAGTGCAAAAAGTGGTTTTTCAACACTAACACAAGTGCGAAAAGTCAACACTAACACAAGTGCGAAAAGTGGTTTTTCAACATTAACACAAGTGCGAAAAGTGGTTTTTCCACACTAATACAAGTGCAAAAGTGGTTTCCTGCACCAACACAAGTGCGAAAAGTGGTTTTTCAACTCTACAACAAGTGCGAAAAGTGGTTTTTCAACACTATCACAAGTGCAAAGAGTGTTTTTTCCACACTAATACAAGTGCAAAAGTGGTTTCCTACACCAACACAAGTGCGAAAAGTGGTTTTTCAACACTAACACAAGTGCGAAAAGTGGTTTTTCAACAATAACACAAGTGCGAAAAGTGGTTTTTCCACACTAATACAAGTGCAAAAGTGGTTTCCTGCACCAACACAAGTGCGAAAAGTGGTTTTTCAACACTAACACAAGTGCGAAAAGTGGTTTTTCAACACTAAAACAAGTGCGAAAAGTGGTTTTTCCACACTAATACAAGTGCAAAAGTGGTTTCCTGCACCAACATAAGTGCGAAAAGTGGTTTTTCAACACTAACACAAGTGCGAAAAGTGGTTTTTCAACACTAACACAAGTGCGAAAAGTGGTTTTTCCACACTAATACAAGTGCAAAAGTGGTTTCCTGCACCAACACAAGTGCGAAAAGTGGTTTTGCAACACTAACAC